>NW_022146997.1:0-34184 GCF_002938485.1 Sitophilus oryzae
AGTATAAATGTTACTTTACCATAACCAGAAATAATAAATAATTAGACAATTTTTTAAATAATTTTGTGTATATTTTGTTCATCAGGCGCAATATACAAGCCAATTATAAGCCGATAAATTGTAGACCGCTAGTTAGTCACTGTTTTATATTTTTGTACTATATTGTAATTAATAATATGAGACAATGATTAAAACTCAATATTCTTGTGGAAGCTTCGACGAATAGCCAATTTAATTTACCACTGGTAACTGTTTTCATATCACTTTTTTCATGTTAACTTATTTTTCTGAAGCCGCCTCAACCTTGATTGCCTCGTAATATTTCACAAAATAATACAATGAAATATAAGCCCGTGTTATAAAAATTAGTTCCCACGTTTCCTGAAATTGATCAGGACGCGCCGTGATTGGCTGTTTGTTTTTTACGGTTAATCTGGGGTAACAATAAAAAACAACGAAAAAGAATAGTATGATGACCAAGTAGCTATAACTCAAGAAAAGAACACAATAGATCAATGGTAAATAAATTTTATTAGCCTATAATAACAATTTCCGAAAAAAACGTATTCAATATTTTTTTGAATATTTTTTTTTTCAGTATATATAGTAATATAAAGTTAATAAAAATCCCAAAACATAACCAAGTTTACACCCAGGTCACGATCCCTAGCAACCCCCAGCGATATCCTAGGAATCTTATTTCTTCTCACCTTTCTTTAATTCAATTCTGTTTATAATAAGGTTTCTTTAAAGGAAAAATAGAATCTAGCTAGCAACAAAATCGTCTTTTTGTTAGAGCTACACAGGTAGCGAAATGAAAAATCTTCGGAGCTCGTTTGTAGCAATAATTGTGAAATGGATAAGATAAATTTAATTTAATAACATGTCTACGGATGTTACGGAAAATGATTTGCAGAACGTTCCGCTTCCCGAATGTGCTGCTCGCCGCTTTTATTGCTATCTGTAACGAGATATTCCTATAGATTTTGCTGGAGACGCTCTCAAGATTGCGCTGGTTCCGAATGTGCATTTAAAATATAGCTATATCCTGATATAAAGATATATTTTGTTAAGATAATTCAGTTTAGTACTTTGAGTAGAATGTTTTTTTTAATAGCTGGTTCTAAAATGTAAAAAAAGTAAATTATAAATGCGTCTTGCGTCTTGCGCCTTTTGTATTGCGTAATGCGTATTGGGTATTGGGTATTGTTTTTTTTAAATGTTAAATATGCCAAAAACGTTACATATTAGTCTTATGCTTCTTTAATGAAACTTTTTTTCTAGAATCGAAAAATCGATTAGTATTTTAGGTATTCTAAAATTTAATTTCAACACAAACTATCCTTGAAACCCCCACGTCATAATCAGAGACCACACCTGTTATACTACATAGACACGATTTGAAAATACATGCCACTGTCCAAATATAAATTTCTGAAAGGCTACATTTTCGTAATATTGATTCGATCCAAAAAAAAATCCTCCTTAAGCCTACATTTTCGGAAATTTAAAATTTCCTGTTATTTCTGGATATCCCCCTACATCTCCGAGGGATTTGCAAGGCCCCGAAGGGCAGATTTGATTAAGACCCGGCCAATAAAAGTCCTAAGCGTCTCCTTGGGAATTATAGAGGGCAGTTTGGGTTGTTGTCCGAATATTTTGTCGATCGTCGGACAAGTTTTGGGAATATCGGAAAAAAGCTGGACCTTACAAAAAAAGAGAGAAAATAAAAAATAAGAGTGGGAGGGTGATAGATAGAGATAGAGAACGAAGAGTAGAAATAATCTCGCATTATAATACGCGTCTCTTCAACACAAATATAAAACAAACATAAAACAAGACAGGGTGGGTCTCAAATAAGTGTAAATGTTTTCAGGGCTGCTAGATCTCGATAAAAGAAACATATTTATGTTCACCGGTTTTCAAATATATCCAAAATCGTTTTATTTTGTCCTTTACTCCTACGTGGAGGTTGTTTGCAATTCATTTGACATCTCGCCATGGCTTACTGATTCCATCTCCTTTTAATTGTTCTTTGCCATTGCGATGAGTGGACAAGGATATTTTCCATGAAAATTTAAAGGGGATTGACATGCAGAATGAGTGGGAAGAAGCAACTCACAATAGAACGCAATCTAGAAGAATTGCAAACTCAGTTAACAGCGACAAACCAAAAAGTAAAGAGACAACAAAGCAATGTGTTTTATGAATGTCCGGAGAGTGGTAGACAGAGAAGGGCGAGGGGGGCCGTCGCCCCCTTCGCTTCCCCTTGGGTAAGCCACTGATCACATATCGGGCTTTTCTCAATCAAATGAATCGAATCCGAACAATACTTTGCCCAGTTTTGTGAATATTTTATTTGTTTATAATGGAAACGGTGGAAAATGGAATCAATCGGAGCGGAGGCAGTAAAATTAAATAAACAATAAACGTTGTCAGCGAGTGTGAGGCAGTTTGTTCAACGAATGGCGGCATTATAATGAATTATTTATTTGTCGTTTTGTTTGTCCAGATAGATGAAAATTATTTTTTAGTACTTTCGGTTGGGCTCCATCCCCAATTTTAGTTTAATACTTTAGACATTTCGATTTTTTAAGTATAGTACAATGCAATAATTAAGTAACAATTTGAAAACTGGAACTCCAACAAAAATTACATTTTAACATAACGTCAACGGTTTTAATAGACGTGTCTTAGTAAGTGTTCTTAAATAGCCGTAGTTAAATATTTCAAATAGTTTTTTTAATAAATTTAAAAAAAAAATTCTATAAAAATATTATTAATAGACATTTGTTATACTGACATTAAGTGTCCAATTTAACAAGCGCTCCCACTGTTGCTCGATATATAGGGTGATTCACGGCGATGGGACGTTAGTCTTTTATGGTGAACCGGTGAGAGAATTTTCTTGAAAATTTGGATTTTTACATAAAGCAGCCTGCTCCATTTTTTTTAGAATATCTTCAGCATTACAGTGTTGCCGCATCATTTGCAACAAAAGAGAAAAAATCGTTTAAAAGTGGTAACATTTTCTAGATTTTCTTTTAAATAGTAGCACACAGTATATTATTACATTTTGGAAACTACTTTCATATCTCATAATTTTTCCATTATACTAACCTATATACAGGGTGGTCCGAATTGTGTTCCGGAAACCTCGGCAGCATATTCTGCAGATAAAAATAAGTGAAAAAAGTCCGTATAAATGTATGTCCAAAAATGCTTAGTTTCAGAGATACAAATACAAGTTTCATTTTATTTCGATTTTTTCCAAATAATCTCTGAAGTAACGTCAATAATTGGATAAAAATTGGTGTTTGGGTGTTGGTTTTTGACATGAGAAATTTGATTTTGATGTTAATATGACTTCTACTTGTAGATTGTAGAGGGCGCCACCTACATATTTTTAACTGGTTTGAAGAGCAATACATTTTCTCCGTACCTGTATAAAACTGCTGAGTATAAAATATACATTTACGACGTTTTTAACATAAAAAATGTCTCTTAGTAAAAATTCCTGCAAGTAATGGTTCTCGAGATATTTGAAGTCGAAATTATTAATCCCTGTCATCATTGACATAAATTAAACATGTTGACTAAATAGTTATTAGACTGAAATCATAAATTTGAAATTTTTTGTGCCAAAAGTTTATCACAAATTATTTTATCGTCATTTTTTAATAAAGGATTATGATTAATTTAAAAAAATAAAAAGTTCACAAATTTATCATTTCAGTCAAATAACTATGTACTCAACAAGTTCATTTTTTGTCAATAATGACATGTATTGACTCTTTCCATTCTAATTATTTGAGAACGGTTGCTCGTAGCGATTTTTACCAAGAGACATTTTTTATGCAGAAAATCACGGAAATATATATTTCGTTACTCAGAAGTTTAATACAGGTACAGACAAAAAGTTATTACTCTTCAAAACTGTTAAAAGACATGTAAGGTGCCTTTATGCTAAAATCCAAATTTAAAAATAAATCCATCACCAAATAATCCATTTAATTTACATTGAGACATAGGACAAAGAAAATAAGGGAAATATCATTGATCTCTGAACAAAATCCTAGAAAAAAAATCAAAACCGTCTTTCCAGGATACGAATATAAATCGAATATACACCGGCAGATATCAGGGAAATTCCAGATATGAGATCTGGAAGAGCCGACCGTCGCGTCGGACCCGTATCTGGATTGCCATCTAACAGCGCGCTAGCTTGATAAGGGAAGCTTTCAAATTTGCAATATTCCTCGGAAGAAATGCAAAAATCCAAATTTTTAAAAAAAATCCATCATGGGTTCTACAAAAACGTCAAATGTACCATGGTCGTGAATCACCCTGTATATATGTTATACATTGAGACTTAGGACAAAGAAAATAAGGGAAATATCATTGATCTCCGAACAAAATCCTCGAAAAAAATTCAAAACCATCTTTCCAGGATACGAATATACATGGAGTGTCACCGGCAGATGTCAGGAAACATCCAGATATGAGATCTGGAAGAGCCGACCGTCGGTTCCGTATCTGGATTGCCATCTGACAGCGCGATCGCTGGATAAGGGAAGCTTTCAAATTTGCAATATTCCTGGAAAGAAACGAGGCCCCGACCAACGCTAAAGGTATTGCCCGACGCTGTGAAATGAAAGAGATTGATCGTATCGTTTTATTAAAATCGCTCCTTTATTTTGGGTTGTTGGTTACACGGACGTGCAATAGAATATTTGGTTTAGTTACATTCTAGGAGGAAAGAGTTTTTATTATATTAACTGTCGGGAGAGATTTCAAATCAAATCAAATCAAACTTTATTTTCTAAATAAATTACATACAGGGTAGCCCATAAGTGCGAGGAAGTCCAATATTGTCTGGTTTCTTGACTATTTCCATTCTAAATATCTTGAGAACGGTTGCTCGTAGCAAATTTTACCAAGAGACATTTTTTACGTAAAAGTCACGGAAATGACTTTTTTCACTCAGTAGTTTTATACAGGGTGGCGCTTCTCATACGCCGCGGAGGCTCCAAGGAGAACAACAGTTTGTATTGAAATGAAATTTTGTGAGCATATGTAGGTTAATTCAGAGCATATTTTAAAAATATAGAGAGTTGTAGAGGGTGTCCCCAAAAAAAGTTACATATCAAAGTGTTTTTGTAATGGAACACCCTATATATTAATTGATTTTCGGATTCTGGGGAAAAAATAAGGTGAGTATTATAAGACGTTAGATATGACTAAAATGTAAGGTTTTTTTATATATTTAATATTTTCAAGAAATAGAGAACAATTTTTAAATTAAAATAAAAGCTACCTAATTTGGAATTTACTCGGTATAGCCTAATATGTAGTTAAATTAACTATTGTAATTTAAATCAAATTAAAACTTGATCCAAAAAATTATACAGGGTGAGAGAAAATTAATATTGAACATTGGTCACTTTTAAAAGCATGTTACTTATTTTAAATGGAACACCCAGTATATTATTTCGATATTCAATGGAGAATTCATGTCTCTTTAAATACTTTTAAGGTTGCCTACCCCTCAAACAAAGATTTTCCTAGATATTTTCATGATGATTTGATCTGAGTAGATGTTTATTATTTGATAAAATCTAGGCGACTGTAATATGTCTGACGTTACTTCAACATAGCTGTCTAATTAGCCCAACTTTAACAACTAGTTATCATTTTGTGTCAGTTAAAACAAAAAAATTTCTCAGAAATTTTCCGAAATGCAAACTTATCCTACATCAGAAAGAATTGATATGATTCTATTAGTTGGTGAATTTTTTTATGGGGGTATGTTAAAAAGACAGTGCTTAGAAAACTCGACCAGCTATTGTCGACGACGTGAGAGAAATTATTGTAGTTGCTTTTCAGAGTTTTCAAAGTATCGATAACCTGTAAGTATCGATATTTTCCAAGTACCGATATTTTTCAAGTATCGATATTTTCCAAGTATCGATATTTCCCAAGTATCGATATTTTCCAAGTATCGATATTTTCCAAGTATCGATATTTTCCAAGTATCGATATTTTCCAAGTACCGATATTTCCGAATATCGATAGTTTCCAAGTATCGATATTTCAAGTATCGATATTTTCCAAGTATCGATATTTTCCAAGTATCGATATTTTCCAAGCATCGATATTTTCCAAGTATCGATATTTTCCAAGTATCGATATTTCCGAATATCGATATTTTCCAAGTATCGATATTTTCAAATTTCTCGGCTAAAATATATAGGAAAAGTTCACTCTGGCTGCGAAATATATACGGGACGCTGACGCTATAGAGCGTAGACTGAGCAGCCAGTCATTCAAAATTCGTTAATCAAAAGTTGGAAGAGCGATGAGTCTCGCATACCTGAACGCGTCCATTTGTCAGACGCCCTTTTCCTCACACCTTTCTATTCTTTCGACGCCTTGAATCGACACTAGAATTACCCAGTTCGCCAGTTATTGTTATCTGTACATCGCATATTTCTATAATCCAGGCAGCCATAAAAGCATAACTCTGAATATTTTAAATAAGCATCCTGTATATTTCCGTATTTTCTATAGTAATTTAAGCCAAATATAAGCGTATCATTTGTTATCGTTTAAATCATCAAAATCTTTAAAATAATGAAGTTGTCTCAAAATCGCCTTCATTGCGGATACAGGTAATCCTTCATCTTTCATTTCCTTCTTCATTATATTGCAATATTCAAAGCCAGTTTTACGTAAAGCGTTAAACGCCCAACGCTTATGTCGCGTCTTCGGGACCAGTGAACGGGACTTTTGGCGAAAATATTGTCGCCGCAACGGAGCGTTTCTTAAAATAGCGAGTGAATGCCAGCATAATTCTTTTTTCTACATTTCAGTAATATCTAATAGTTTACATAAAAATGCTCAACGTTGCTTTTTGGACTAGAAATTGTAACTTTGCTGAAAAAAATTCTGCGGCGAATTAGTGACCCGATTTCAGAAATCGTTAATGGGGTCAAATGCTGGCCTTTGTAAAAAGTCTGAAAAATAGTCTGCAAGAAATGTCTCGAAATCTTACGTTTATAGTTTGTGCTAAAATTATCTTAACCACAGCTTTCGAGAAATAAAATAGTTCTTCTGTTGTTTCTTGTGTGCAATTTATTAATTCACCGACCTTTAAAATATAAACAGTTATTAATTATTCCAAAATGTAAAGGACCGCGAAAATTAGCCGTCTCCGCAGTCATTGCCTCCATCATTTTACTAACCTGGTTATAAACGTAGTTTTTCTGATGCAGTAAACTCACCTAATTGGTAAATGCAGTTTTCTGGACGTTAAAATAAACTTCAGAAAAAAAGTACAAAAAGTGAACCGCAAGACATCCGGTAGGGTCAACAACCGGCCCTTTGAATAACTTGAGACGTCGAGACGACAGCAGGAAGAATCGGAAAACTGGGAAAATTGGTTATAGGGCCAGGAAACTTTAAAATTAGTAAATCCTAGCTTTACTACCGAAAAAATGCCGTTTTGAATAAGTACCTGTTTCCGTCGCTCCGGACGTTTTCATTATTTTTACCATGAAAAAGAATAATGGATCAAAGGGTTTTTGAGATGTTAAACAGTTTAGAAAGTTTTATTTGATATTAGTTCGAGTTGTTAGGTTCTTTAAGATAGAGCTCCAGCCGTACAAAATATCATATATTTTTGTTATGTAAAGTATGAAAGTTTTAGTGCTAAGTTTTAAAGGAGAAGTTTAATCTTATTAAATAAATATAGAAAACATATTTTAATTATTACAAAATTAAAACCAGATATTATAAACCCATATATATATATGAGCAATTAGCAAGGATGAATCAATTGTTGTAATGCGCCTCTCTCCCGTTCTAGTTAACTGCATAAATGATTGTTCAAAAGGATCTTTCATTTTAAAATAGAAGTCGTTAGGTGATCGAAACTTTTTCCATATCGCAAATTGATTTTACAAAGGAACCTAAGAAAATCAAATATATTGTAGAGAGTTCATATAACATAACTGTCGCATTTTTGTTTATAGGTATCTTGAATATCGATATTTGGAAAGTATCGATACTTTGAAAATATTGATACTTGGAAAATATCGATACTTGGAAGATATCGATATTTTCAAATATCGATATTTTCCAAGTATCGATATTTTCAAATATCGATATCTTCCAAGTATCGATATTTTCCAAGTATCAATATTTTCAAAGTATCGATACTTTCCAAGTATCGATATTCAAGATACCTATAAACAAAAATGCGACAGTTATGTTATATGAACTACTCTACAGGCATACATGATTTTCTTAGGTTCCTTTTCATGAACGTAAAATCAATTTGCGATATGGAAAGAGTTTCGGATCACGCAACGTTTCTATTTTAAAATGAAAAGATCCTTTTGAAAAGACAATCATTTTATGCAGTTAATAGGAAAGGAAGCATTTTTAGCAATTGATTTCATCTAGCTAATTTTTGTATATATATATATATAGGTTTATAATATCTAGTTTTAATTTTGTAATAATTAAAATATGTTTTCTATATTTATTTTAATAAGATAAACTTCTCCTTTAAGAAACTAGCACTAAAACTTTTTCTTTCACTACATAACGCTTAAAAAATATAATCTATTTTGTACAGCTAGAGCTTCTATCTTTAAAAGAACTTAACAACTCCGAACTTCAATATCAAATAAAACTTTCCTAAACTATTTAACATCTCTCAAAAACCCTTTTGTCCTTTATTCCTTCACTTTTTTCATAGTAAAAAATAATAAAACGTCCGAGCGAGGGAAACAGTAACTTATTCAAAGCGGCTTATTTATATTTTTCAGTAAAGATAGGATTAATATAATTTTAAAGTTTCTTTTCATAGCCCTGTAACTTTTTCCCAGTTTTTTCCGAGTTCTTCCGGATGTCTTAAACGACGTCCTGGGTTATTCAAAAGGGCCGGTTTTATATTTTAGACCCTACCGGATGTCTTAAAATGACAATTTTTTGTCTTTATATCTCTAGTTTTCACGAGTTTATTTTAACATCCAGAAACTGCATTTATAAATTAGGTTGGAAATTAAAAATGACAAGTTTGACAATAACCCAGTTAGTATAAAAATGGAGGCAATGCTCGCAATTTTTTTCACAATTTAATTCCTTTACATTTTGGAATAATTAATAACTGTTTATATTTTTAAGGTCAGTTAGCAATTAATAAATTTGCACACAAGAAAACAAGAAGAACTATTTCATATTCTCGAAAGTTTGGCATATAATTTTGAACAAACTGTATGGTTTAAGATGAATATATTTATAGCAAAGTTAAGTATAGACCAACTATAGTAAATACCTAGTATAGTTTTGATTTCGGATCATTTCTTGTACCTATTTTCATATTTTTTTACAAAGGCCGAAAAAATTTTTTTTTATTTATTTATTTTCCTGAAATTAAAAAAAAATCATCCTGATTCACTCACACTTCTTTAAGTCGCCTTGCAGGAGAAAATATTTTCCTTAAAAGTCCATTTCACTAGTCCAAAAAAGTAGCAAAATAAGCGTTGGGCATTTAACGTTTTATGTAAAACTGGCTAGATATTTTTACACAAATGTAGAAGGAAATTAAAGATAAAGGATTATACTGCATTCGTATTGTAGCATATTTTTAGACAACTTCTTTAAGATTTTGATCGTTAAACATTAACAAAATATTCCTTATATTTGGACTAAATTTTCTCGAAAATAAAGACATAATTTAAAATTCCGTTACATTACGAAAATAGATAAATATATTTTCAGATTTATCTTTTAAAAGCGTTACAAAAGAGTTTTATAGGATGTACCTACAGGATTATTAGAAATATGCAGTGAGATATCTACAGATGTACAATACAATTAATGTATGTGAATAACATTAAAGGAACTCGGTTATTCTAGTGAAAAACTTAAAGAAGGATATGTGAAAAAAAGGTGTGAGGAAAAGGGCGTCTGACAAATGGACGCGTTCAGGTATGCGAGACTCATCGCTCTTCCAACTTTTGATTAACGAATTTTGAATGACTGGCTGCTCAGTCTACGCTCTATAGCGTCAGCGTCCCGTATATATTTCGCAGCCAGAGTGAACTTTTCCTATATATTTTAGCCGAGGGAAAAGGATTATTGGCTGAAGGAAACAGGGAAAGAACTGAAGAAGGATTTTCGCGAATTTTCCTAATAAAAGACCGGGAAGAGAAAATTTAATGATTGCGAAATGGCAGCAGAAGAAATTTTCTGGATGGAGTGGCGCGTTTTCAATGACGTTACGATTTGTTTAACGTCGTCTTTGCTTTTAAATTTGCCGGCTCGTTAGCTATGGAAGGTGATGGTAGATTGAGTGTTTGATGTGGGAGATGTTGCGAAACTTGCTTGGGATGAGGATAAAAGGAATATGAACTTTTCCATTCTAAAATTGTTTTTTTTTTCAAAATGTATTAAATATATTTTCAGATTTAACTTTTTAAAGCGTTACAGAAGAGTTTTATAGGATGTACCTACAGGATTATTAGAAATATGCAGTGAGATATCTGCAGGTGTACAATACTATTAATGTATGTTCCATTAAAGGAACTCGGTTATTCTAGTGTCGAAAACTTAAAGAAGGATATGTGAAAAAAAAGGTGTGAGGAAAAGGGCGTCTGACAAATGGACGCGTTCAGGTATGCGAGACTCATCGCTCTTCCAACTTTTGATTAACGAATTCTGAATGACTCGCTGCTCAGTCTACGCTCTATAGCGTCAGCGTCCCGTATATATTTCTCACCTAGAGAGAACTTTTCCTATATATTTTAGCCGAGGGAAAAAGACTATTGGCTGAAGGAAACAGGGAAAGAACTTAAGAAGGATTTTCGCGAATTCTCTCAATAATAGGCCGAGAAGGGAAAATTTAATGATTGCGAAGTGGCAGAAGAAGAAATTTCCGGGATGGAGTGGCGTGTTTTCAATGACGTTACGATTTGTTTAACGCCGTCTTTGCTTTTTAGTTTGCCGGCTCGTTAGCTATGGAAGGTGATGGTAGATTGAGTGTTTGATGTAGGAGATGTTGCGAAACTTGCTTGGGATGAGGATAAAAGGAATATGAACTTTTCCATTCTAAAAGTGTTTTTTTTTCAAAATGTATTAAATATATTTTCAGATTTAACTTTTTAAAGCGTTACAGAAGAGTTTTATAGGATGTACCTACAGGATTATTAGAAATATGCAGTGAGATATCTGCAGGTGTACAATACTATTAATGTATGTGAATAACATTAAAGGAACTCGGTTATTCTAGTGTCGAAAACTTAAAGAAGGATATGTGATAAAGAAAAATGTGTGAGGAGGAGGAAGTCTGACAAATGGAAGCGTTCAGGTATGCGAGACTCATCGCTCTTCCAACTTTTGATTAACGAATTCTGAATGACTCGCTGCTCAGTCTACGCTCTATAGCGTCAGCGTCCCGTGGCTATATTTCTGGCAAATCTTGTGAGAGAACTCTTTCCTATATATTTTAGCCGAGGGAAAAAGATTATTGGCCGAAAGAAACAGGGAAATAACTGAAGAAGGATTTTCGCGAATTTTCCGAATAAAAGCAAGGAAAGGGAAAATTTTATGATTGCGAAATGGCAGCAGAAGAAATTTTCTGGATGGTGTGGCGCGTTTCGACCGATCGCCCCATTTGTTTGTGGGTCATGTCTCTTTGCTTTTAAGCTCTTGCCTTTTAAGCTCTGTCTGCCTGTTAGCTACGGGAGCCGGGAGGTAGAGTGAGTGCTCTGAAGTGGGAGGATGTAAGCAGGGAAACTTGTTTCCGGGATGAGGCTAAAAAGGAATTAGGAACTTTTCTTATCCTAAACATGTTTCTTCCAAATTAGGATTAAATTTACATTTTCACATTTATCAGTTTTAGTCACATAGCTGGCCTTGTGGGATGTACAGGATTATTAGCAATATGCAGTGAGATATCTACAGACGTACAGTACAATTAATGTATGTAAATAATTTTAAGAGAACCTGGTTATTCTAGTGTCGGAAAAACTTAAAGAAGGGGATATGTGGAAAAAAAAAAGGTGTATGTGAGGAGGAGGACGTCTGACAAATGGACGCGTTCAGGTATGCGAGACTCATCGCTCTTCCAACTTTTGATTAACGAATTCTGAATGACTGACTGCTCAGTCTACGCTCTATAGCGTCAGCGTCAAGCAGGGAAAGAACTTAAGAAGGATTTTCAAGGGAATTCTCAACAAAAGGCTGAGAATGGAAAATTTTATGATTGCGAAATGGCAGCAGTAGAAATTTTTTGGATGGTGTGGCCAATTTTTGATGACGTTCCGATTTGTTTAACGTCGTCTTTTCTTTTAAGTTTGCCTGCTCGTTAGCTACGGGAGGAGGTGGAAGAGTGAGGGTTTAAAGTGGGAAATGTTGCGAAACTTGTTTGGGATTAGTTTAAAAGGAATTAGAACTTTTTCATTCTAAAAGTGTTTATTTTTCTTTCCCTGAAATTTTAAATATATTTTTACATTTGTACCTGAAGGTGTCTGTGAGTGAGAAGAGATTTTAAAACATACCTATACAGAATTTTCAGTGATATTTAGTGCATTTAGTGCAAGATACCTACGGGCTTGCAATTTATTGAGGTAGAAAAGAACTTTTAAAATGTAAGAGTTGCATTCCCTAAATCTTTAGAAATTGGAAATAAAATGAATAAAAGACGACCAAGAAAAACAACAAGTTTATTTGCTCTTCCTTGACGCTGTGTGCTAAAATATATAAAGTCAATTAAAGCCCGCAATTATTTTAGATTCAATAGTGAATCATTTTCCCTACAATCATTGAAAGAAAAAAATTAATCAAGAATAAAGCTTCCTTCCTTGTGAACTTCTGCAATTAATGGTTCTAATTACACTTTATACTTTTAGTTTAGATGATCATTCACAATGTTTAAAAAACAAAGTTAAAATTAATAGAATACAACAAATTAATAGAAATCAACAGCTTGCGGTAGTCAGTTGAATCCATAGAGAAAGCCTAATATATAGCTTATAAAACAACTCAACTTTGATTTCTAACCACTATTTCCTTGATGGAAGATAATCAAAGGCCAAAGTGACATTTCTCGCAAATTTTGATGCATAATTAGTGGAAAAATTTAAAAAGCTCTGACAACTTTTCTACTAATTGGAAATGTCGATCACCACCTTTTATTATTTTGAATGTTTACGTTGAAATTAAAGGAAGAAACCAAATTTATTTGTTTCCATTGAAAATTTCAAAAATATTGTTCTAAGTAAATAATAGTTATTTTTATACAAGATCGACTGAAAAGATTAATTCACTAGCGATGAAATAGCGGGTGAATTAATTGGAGTGCATGAGTATAAACAACATTTTCCATAGCGTTAGAGTTTCTATTGATTTAAAAATATAAAAAAAAAAAAAAAAAAAAAAAAAAAAATACAGGAAAAAAAAAAAAATATTTCCTTTGGCTGGAGCTAGCCTCATGCACCTTTGGACAAATAAATAAAGCTGCGTCTCTTTAGTTTTGAGCCAATATTTTGTAATTTTTTTTTTTTTTTTTTTTTTTATTTTGTACATTTTTTAGTGTAATTCAAAACGAAATAAGTAATTACCAACAGATATTCAGGGTGAGGAGACAAACGCCATATCCAAACTAGTTCCAATTTAAACCTGGAATAACTTAAGCTATGAAAAGGAATACAAAATTCCTTCCAAAATGGAAGCAATTAAAACGTGCGAGAAGAAATTAAAGTTTTTAAATAAAAAAAAAAAACTGTTAAAGTATCATTTAATCTACCCCAAATCTACCCCTGCGGTTAAAGTACTATTTTATCCACTATTAGATATAAATTGATAGATATAAGGCAATTCTTAACAGTTCCAAGGGAAACATCTTTTAAGATAAATAAAAATATTAGACAAGAGCCGTGTTCACATAGTAACGTATATGGATAATAAACGGCATAGACACTTGACGTATTTTCCAGAAACACGCGGCGTGCAGCGTGACCCAGGTTTATATATCTCGGCCGAGAGACCTAAACGAGATTTATCTGACAAGTGCCAGGTCCTTTGCCAGGGGACTCTTTCCGCAAAATAATATAAAAGCATGAGTGCATTTATTATAATAATGATGATATATATTCAAGGGACATTTCCCCTGTTGACGTAATGGTCTTTAAGGAAAATGAGCCACCGTAACAGGAAGTCTGGCATCTTTTATTGTTAAGAACATTTGTAAATGGTTTTATGGAAGTAAAATATAAGGAACTACATTTTGAAGCTCTGTAAATAGCAGTTGAAGGGTTGGTTATCCCCTTTAATAAAGGATTTTATTTATACATAATAGGTTAATGCTTATTTTAATAAGAGGGAAATTGTGAAAGATTAAGTAATACTGCTAATCTGGCACAATTGTAAAATATAAATTAATAAAAAAAAACTTTTGTAAAAAATATTTGATTTATTTTTTTTTTACTCACCCTGTATAGTGTGGTCCGAACTGTAAGGAATGTTTCGGCAGCAGATTCTGCAGATAAAAATAAGTAAAAGTTTGTATGAATGTAAGGTCCTAAAATGTTTAGTTTCCCTCTGATACTGTAGTTTCCATTTTATTTTGGATTTTCCCAAAAATTTCTGAAGTAACGCCATTTGTACTGAAAATCTGATGTCTGGGAGTTTTTTGGTACGACAAATTTGATTTTGATGTCAATATGACTCTACCTTTAGAGGGCGCCACCTACATGTTTTTTAACTGGTTTGAAAAGCAATAACTTTGGTTCAGTACCTGTATGTTCACTGAGTAAAATATACATTTACTTAATTTTGCTTTAATGCTGGGTCTCTAGGTAAAATCGCTGTGAGTAATGGTTCTCGAGGCATTTTGAATCGATATTATCGTGGGCTTTATCTGGCTTCAACATTGACAAAAATTAAAACATGTTTGATCTAGCGAAGTTATTAGACTGAAATCATAAATTTAAGATGTTTTAAAAAATTTCTAAATTTTGAATTTCTTTTTGCTACTTGGGTAGTAGATTAAATTTCGAAGAAAAAAAAAAAATTAGGCTAATTTAAAAAAATTGCCCTAAATTCTATCATTTCAGCCAACACTATCTATCAATTCAACATGTTTATTTTTATCAATAATGAAATGCGTTGAATTGTAACAGTCAAATTTCGTCGCAACGACCTCTGTGTGCTATCTCATAAATTATCGCAAACAACTATTATTTTTGCATCAAGGCTCTACTATGCTGACATATTATTCAGCTACACATTATTGTCACTGGACCAGGCAGACCAGCAGTAGGCTTTTGTCCATCTCTATATCTTTGATCATCACCTGTCTGTCACTTGTCACTGTCAGATCAAACCAGATGCCTTTGACTTATTTATCCCTTGTTTCCTACATTGAAATTCCATAATTCATCAATAAAATTCGTAATTAAATTGGTTATTTTGATGTGGATCGCAGTGTGCAATCTGTTCATTTAATTGTGGAATTCTGAGTTAAGCTCAAGCCCATGGACCGGATATGGAATATGTCTGAGGAGAAAAAACATTCTAGAACATCGTTTTATATTTATGCCTTTTTGTGATTTGGACTAGTCAAGATATATGGTTCTCTATCTATATCCTGGAGGGAGATTTTTGGTTGAAATCTGATTTTGTGAAGGAAACTGAATTACTCCCCGACTGAGAATATCGTCGTGAAGAACTGGCTGCTGTTTCGTGAAGCATTCCCCGTTGGTGAATAGCAGGTCTTCATAAAGAAGGATTAAGGCTTGAAACATAATATTTGGTCAGAGACGTGGTTGTATTTTGATGATTTTATGGACCGCCAACCAATTTACGCAATGGGATTAAAATAGCTTTTTTCCGACCGATATTCTGATTCCACGTGCCCAAGAACTCCCCGAACAGTTGCAAAGTATGCTATAATTCTTCTGCCTATTCTAAGCCAATGCTCAACTGATTTTTATTCTTATTGTTGACTGGTTTTCGACTTTTCCACGTCTGAATTTTGCAGGAAAGACTAGTTAAGTGTTATCTCTTAGTCTTGCATTTTGGTTGGTTCCTCAGAATTGCAGAGCAAGAAGACCGATCCAGACCATAGTACAGAACAGTCCAGAATTCAATCCGTTCCTGTTGCCCGAGTGTAGAGTTACCAGTTGGACATCATAAACCCCCGTCGAGGTAAAGTTCAGATTTAATTAGTCCTCTTATTACCTCATTAACTCCTAAGACGTTGTGCTAGTCCTTGTTCTATATTTGAGGCTCTTTTCTAAGGCAGCCAATATTATTTAGGTTTTTATGTTCACCTTTGAAGTCCTACACCTACCTTTCATCTGTACCTCTGCTGACATCCGTGGGCTCCAGTGACATTCATCGAGCTGCTATGCACCGCCGTAGCCACCTTGTAGCTATACACCGTAGCTCAGCCTGAGGAACTTCCGAGTTGTTTCAAGATTGTACATCGAGTAGAGTAAGACTGTTTAGATATTTGTATAATTTTAGGTTTGATTTATGGGTATAAAACACCCTGATTGTATCTAGTATTAAGTTAGATAAGGGAGATGACGTCATAGATTTTAGTTTTATTGATTTAAATTTTGATTTAATATATTTTAACCATTTACATTTTTATTTTTTTTTTTTTTTTTTTTTTTTTTAGTGTTTTTATTTAACTTTGACATTTAATAAAATTACTTAATCATATTTTTTAGTAGTATTCATTTACAGTCTGGTCTCATAGTTGCTAGGAGTAACTTAAAATTCAAGTAATTATAGCATATTTGAAGTTCAGGGTAGATACACTCAACAGTTCGAGGTTAGTGCTGAAGTCTACTTAATAGTAACATCTTTTATGCTGAGTTCATAGAGTATAATCTCGTGGCGCCCTTTATTAATATCTTTGAACCCCGATCACCTGGCTGTTAAAATTAAAAAGCTAGTGGCCTCTATGTAACCCATTCTGCATTAAGTAAACTTCTGTGTTTTATTGAACCCTCAAATTAGAAAGGGTCTTTCCCAAGGTGAATATTTCTATCTCTAAATATCTTAAGAATGGTCATCTCTTGTGCTAAATTTTTACTTCAAGAGACACATTTTTACGTAAAAATCACGGGAAATATATATATTTTCACTCAGTAGCTCTTTATTACAGGTAATGGGACTAAAAGTTATCACTCTTCATAACAGTTAAAGTAATAATGTAAGTGGCGCTCCTCCTAAATTGTGGAGCCATAATTGACATCATCATAATCAAATTTATCATATCAGAGAACTCCCAGACATCACTTTTCATCTGAATATTGATATTTCACCTGTATCTCCGAAACAATTCCGATATTTTGCCACTTTATTCCAGAACTTTTTACTTATTTGCATTCTGAATATGCTGCTGAAGTTTATGGAATACAGTTCGGAACCACCTGTATAATTTCATTCTATAAAAATCACACATATTACACTGTCAAATCTCTTTAAAGATTTGATGAAAATTCTGTCATATCCCATTCTAATTTCTCTCCACCAACATCAGCTTCGTTTAAGAATCATCATCATAATATTATTTTTTTTTTTTTTTTTTTTTTTTTAGAAATTAGAAAAAAAAAAAAACTCAAAAAAAAAAAAAAAAAAAAAAAAAACTTCATAAAAATAAAAAATAAAATTGTAAAAACTTTAACTTTGGTGCAACTTCGAAAATCGTTTGAGTTAAAGAGCTAAAATTTAGGTGGGATTTCATTTTGATTCGACACCAAATCGATACCTTGAGTGCGAGTCAAAAAAGTCGCGGAGGCAGGTTGCTAAACAGGGCTGGCTTTAAAAAATTCGTGTAATTTGTAATGTTACAAAAATTTCGGACATCCTGTGTATAATATCACATTAAAATTCTACTAAAAATGATTTTAATTTTAAGCAAGAAAAAATTAAAAGCGAATTAGTCCCCTGGTTCCTTCCATTTTTTACCCTCGTACCGAGCCGAAAACACAAATCAAATAAAGTTTATGGGAAAAAGATGATTGTGCCGCGATAAATCAAACAATGAAAACATTTTAAGCCTGGGGAAGGCTTAAAAACGCACCTCGGTCACGTGACAGCCATTCGATGGCCATGCCGGATATTTATGGCCGTTTTAATTGAATAATGCAATCGGAATCGAACGATTACAATCGGTTTGAAGTCGATAACGTCAATTTATAACTTAGATATCGATCAGGAAGGTGGAGACTGGAAAACACGAGTACACTGTAGAGTATTTCTCGAAATAGAACTGCAGGGTATCCCATTTAGAAAAATGTGTTATGTTTTGGTAAAGCTTTTTGTTCTTGGTCCAGGCGTGGTGCTTAAGATCCCTCCCACCCACCGCACCCGTGAGATATGACCACAGTCAGTAGCCTGGTATGACGGACAAGATAATTCTATAATGTCATCAGCTAGAAGTTAAGCGTGCATTAGAAGTATCTAGAGAACTACAGTATCTATATCGGAGATTTTTCACATCATTGTTTCACAAATGAGATCTATCGATTAATATTTTCGACATGAGGAAAGACTTCCTGAGGGGCTTCCATTGGAGTTGATCAGTTATATTTCTCTTTATTTTAAAATGGGTACCCCCATTTCTTTTATCACATACCTCTAATTTTCTAGGTAAATTTTATGAATCTTTTTTTCTCAGATACAATAGGTTCCAAACTCTGAATATTTCAAACCTTTCGCCTTTGGAGAAATAAAATCTTTGGGAGTGAACTGCTTGGCTCAAAATTCATTGTGTATAATCCTTAAATAAAATAAATTGAGTGATTACAGCCACTGCGTCATAAAGAGAATATGTATTATCAATCACAAAAAACTAAAAAATTGTCTGAAATGTCACATAATAAATGGGTCGCAGCCAGTCAATAAAATAACTTTGATTAGAAAAAAAATCATCATAAATCATTTTTTTTTTTTTTTTTTTTTTTTTTTTTTTTTATTTTACTAGTGAAAATACTTTTCAATCTGATGATACTCTTTGACTAAGGCTAGTCTCTCATATACACTTGTAATAATCTTTAAGTTATTTAAGATAGAGTTTTAAAGTGTATATTTTCTTGATTTTAACAAAATGTCAAAAAAAAATATTTTAAAAACGGTTTTAAGTGATGTAAAACAATAGATCTGGCCATGTCAAGCACTGTGACGCTTTGTCTAAAAAGCAGCATCATTAATTTTAAGCCAACTTTGCGCTGCCCTTGTTCATAATGAATATTATTAAATAATATCAACTATTAGCATATTACCAAAATATTACTAAAGAGCAAGAATACGAGACATAATTTTTATAAAGACACTTTTTAAACTCTTAATGCAGGCAGGCAGTAATTTATAATTTACAGGGTAAACTTTGGGGCCAATCTGTTTCTTAAGTAGATGGGAAATAAATTGGTTCAATCTGTGGCTTGACACTTAACGTCAATGGAAGCTAGATAAAAAATCAAGAAAAAATATGTTTTTTTTTTTTTTTTTTTTTTTTAGATAAAAAAAATCCATTTAGTTTTAGATATAGGAACATGTATAGTTAAAAAAAAGTAACGAATTGAAACCTTCTACTAGTGGAAATAAAAAAAGTTGGTTCTCATTTGAAAAAAAAAATTCATTTATGGTAATTTTAATTCATTATATGACATTTGAACAATTTTTGAAATAGATAGTCTTTGAAATAGATAGCCACGTCTTCTATTTATGTCACAGTAGCTGAAGCAATCACTAAATTTGACTTTTTAGGCTATACAACTCTTTTGCAGGTAGCCTTGTTCGTCTCAAAAATTTTAAACATTTTTTTTTTCTTAAAACGGTTAATGTTAGGTATAGAGGGTTTAACATCAATATTCATAGAATTTTAGAGATAATTTAATTCATGAAATAAACAATTAGGACACCCATTTAAAATAAAAAAAAAAAAAAAAAAAAAAAAAAAAAAAAAAATTGAAAATACTTTAATTTTTTTTTTTTTTTTTTTTTATTTTTAATGATGTACAAAAAATCCCTAATCTAGATATTGTGGTTCCCTAGAAATTCTAATGCACGCTCAGCTCGGGACACCCTGTATGTCATGGTGCAATTCTTTGGCCAATGACTACACTTACAGCCAGAGGGGAAGACAATCTTCAAGATACCTTTAGATCCAGAGTGCTGTGACCCTAGAACTTGAATTTAGAGACTCTTCTGCACCAATGACAAGGTCTCTTGCGTCTGCTAGAGAAGATACTAAAATGTTTACTAAGTATCTGTATCTACTAAGAGTGGGTTCTAGGTGAGACTCTCCACTGCGGCCGCGAGGGTCTATTGTGACTCAGTTCTGGCAAGCCTGTAATAGAAAAGAGGATAAAGTTCATCCTCAAGACCCATAAGCTGTTATGTTCCCAGAGCATGGTTATTCCCCAAATTCCATGAAGCCAGCGCGTACGCTTCGTGCTTCAAACTCAACCCCAAGCTTTTGGAGCGGTGCGGGCCAATGCGTCAGTTTCTCGTCACCTCGGCTACAGAGTTGGCGTCTTCCACCAATCAACTGCAGTGAGCGTACGCGCCCCATTCCTGCCGGCCTTTAAGAGTTCTCCTGTTCTACGTTTGGATAGAATGCTATATAGGATTTTCTTGGCATGTTCCTAACCCATTCACAGAGCCTTGTTTCTTGCGAGATATTTTGGAACGCTAAGTGTTGGTTCTGGGCCCACAAATGGTGAACCTGTACTAGTTTTGGCGAGGAAGCACGTTCATTCCCAGGCTGAAATGTCCTGCATCCATATTACTGACAATTTGTCTCTATTTTCCTAATATATTAAGTAGTTTCCTTTATCAGTTGCCTCAAGTGCATAAAAATAAATAAAATAAATAATAATAATGTTTTTTTTTTTTTAAAATCTTTTATGTATACTACTGCAATAATAAGTTCAATAGTATATAATTCAGCTTGAAAAATTGTGTTTTATTTTCCAAGACTGTGGTAGATCTCAGTCTTTGAACTACTGCAGTAAATTCTTGCGCCAAACGCTGGTTACTAAGTGAAACAAAGTCAGAATCTGCAGGACAGTAAATGACAGACATGACCCTTAATTAAAAAAGTGAATAACTAGATGACAAAACAATATCTTTTAAAATGAGGATATCCTTGACTGTGAGCTTAAATGCTTTTAAGTTCTCTTGTTCACATCCTATTTAATACATTACACGATTTTACGTATTGGCGAAATTAGAACCAGGCATTACATCCTTGTTAGCTTTGATTTATTACAATAATTATTCAGGTATTAATTAGCGAATTGGAAGGTGCGAATTATGTAGTTATTCGCGCTGTTCAATCGTAAAATTCGTCCCTCTAAAGTAATAATATCAGCGTTGCGGTAACACAGCGGGTTGAAATCTAAAACTAAAATTAAAAAGGTAGAAAAAGACTCAAAGTCTCGGTCTCGACGTTTATACAATGTTAAACTGTTATACGTGTTTCGCTCATATACGGGCATCATCAGACCTAACAAGAAAGAACCTAAATAAATAACAAATAATAAAAAAAGGTCGATAAACTTACAAATACAATTGATTAATCCAAATACATGTTCACGTATTTGGATTAATTACAAATAACCGTAAAGATCAAACCATGGTTTACCTAGATGGAAAACGCATAGTTAGATCTGAAGAACATATTGCACTTGTTGAAGAACCTGATAACCTATATCTTGGATATTTGTCTTTAGTTCCTCCAGTAAAAGCAGCCGACTTGTCCAATGGTATCATTAACTATTTAAGGAATCATAATATCAAAACAGAAGATCTTCGGGTAATAGGATGCGGTGGTACAAATGTGAATACGGGGTGGAAGGGAGAAGTTATACGCTATCTTGGGGTTTCCATGAAAAAAACTTTACAGGGGAGCATTTGCCTACTACACGCAAACGAATTGTCTTTTCGCCACTTGTTGCAGCACTTGGATGGCCACACAAAAGGACCGTATAACTTTTCTGGACCAGTTGGTACGTTACTAAGTGACTGTGAACTGAAACCTGTTGTAAACTTCAAAATCGTTGATGCATAACTACCTGAAATTGACAAAAAGGATCTTAGCACTGATCAAAACTATTTATTACACATTTGTGAAGCTATAAAAAGCGGAAGATGTTCCGATGACTTAGCCAAGAAAAACCCAGGGAAAATGGCACATTCGAGATGGTTGACCACTGCAAACAGAATTTTTAGACGTTATATCTCTACCCAAAATCCATCCGAGAATTTTCAAGTTCTGGTAGAATTAGTAATGAAAGTCTACGCACCTATGTGGTTTAGAATCAAATCAACTTGTTACGTTTATCTCGATACTTTTCGGATAACATTAAAGCCATTGTGTATAGTTTTTGAGAACAATAAGAGCCAAACTTGAAGCCAGAAAACAGCTGCCAAGTTTTGAAAATAATGCTGAATATTACAAAGCAAAAGATAAGCATAAGAAGTGATTAAATTAAATGGAAGAAGGTGGGTGGGTAGAACTCGACGTACGGCCACCTCCCCGTGGTGAGTTCTGGGTTAATTTGGAACCATGAGTTACTTTCCAAGTCGTCTAGAATTTCTAAAAGTCTAGGGTTCCAAATTAGGCAGAGAGCCGTACTTTAATAACAATATGCTATATAGACGCAGCTTTGCAGCCATTTACAGATCTTTGAGGTTAAATGGGCGCAGCTAGAATTGATCGTAGATCATCCATTTTTATTTCATGTGTTACTTAGAACACTTAGTCATATTTATTTACTACCCTGAGCGTCTTTTATGTTTATAAAAAATATCCCTTTTGAGGGGGAGGGGGCGGCTAAATGTTGATTGACAATGTTCAGTTTTTTTGTACAGTTTGCCTAATATGCGAAACAAATTTTTTTCATTATCCTTACAAGAAAATCAAAAAAAACATTTTTTTGCCGTTTTCGACCCACCCTAATGCATAGGTCATGACTGATGGTACACTGGTAGTATGTTTTCTTCTTTAGATAAAGTGGTATTCTAGATCTGAATATGATTGAATATGATGATTATGATGAATTATTTATTATTAATATGTATTTTGTTGTATACATTTTTAAAATGATTTTAAGATTTTTAAATGTCTTTTTTCATTATATTTTTACTTTTTGATTTAATAAATGTAAAATGGTTTACCGTTGGCAATCAATAAATAAAAATAGATAAAATAAATGTAATATATATTTGCATTGCCAGCATTTATGGCTTTAAGTTATTAAAAATGGACCACTGTGGGCTGGCGTAATCGGATATAATGGAAGATGTCGTTCGATTGTATGGAGTTTTGTGTTTTGCTTGCCGCACGCACGATAATTAAAATCGACAAGCTTTGGTCCAAAACTGACACTACAAATGTATCGAATATTACTGCTTTTCGGTTGTTAGCGCCCTTAATAAAGTGTTATATACAGGATGGCCTATCGAAACCGTTCCGCAAGGCATAACAGCCAGGGTATTCTTTCTTTCAAAAAATCCAAAAACACGTCAATTTTGTTTGTGAGGGGGACACCTTTTTCCCCAAAAATGATTCTTCAACCCTCTGAGCGGGGGTGTCATCAGGGGGGTCAACTGCCACCGCAATGAAAAGAGCTCTCTATTCTCTATGTTTCCCCGCCTCGTTTTTGAAAAACGGTCGAGTCGTTGAGAAAATACGAAGGATTGAAATTTGAAAAGTTTATTTAAACATTTATCAGAGTATATGATAAGGATAAATTCCTTCGACCAATTTGAGTTTTTTTTCTTATTATTTCGAGATGTTTACGCATTTTTTCACTTGCCACAAGGTTTAACGATCAGGTGGGGTAGTTGCTAGATAGCTGTTCTGTGACTCGTGGGTTGAAGTTCTTCTCATATACCACAATCAACACTAAGAAGTCGGAGGAAGAAATGAGTTGCTGTCTGGAAACACGTACCAACCACACCAGTGAGATGAAACTTTCCAGCATTACAAGCTCTGTTCAGTTGAGTAAATGTTAAACACGCCGCTCGCCTTTTTGCCTCGAATTCCGATGGATTGGAGATGTATGGACATTTTTGATACGGATATGGAAGCAATAACCAGCCTGGAGAAAAAACTAATTTGGATGGTTGAAGTAACAAGCCACTGAACCCATAATACCGCAGAGAAGCCAGAAAACCAAGAAACAAGTAAGTCATAAAATCACAACACCTGAGGAGTTTGCAGAGATGCATTACATTTTTAAGATTGTGATATTATTACATAAAATAAATTAAAAGTTAAATGTTTAAAAGTTAAATTAAAAAACTTACCCAACATTAAAAAAGATACTTAGACAGATCGATGTAACTGCGACAGTTCTCTTTTTCGATACACACTTAACTAAAATACACTTCATTGTGCTGCTTCACTTGTACGTGCTATTATAAAAACTGCTAAAATATCAGTTCCCATTTTTAACTTAACACATTATTTTCATATAGGCTTCATCACAATTTGAACCACTGATTTACAAAACACCTTGAAGAGCACACATTACACATTACTTTGAATATCTTTCTGAATGAATAAATGTTGAGAATTATTGTCTCTTACCGTCACTTTACGAACTACTTTCAATCTAAGAAAATACATGTTTCACTCAACAATTTTAAATACGTATTTTGCTTTTTCGCTATTTTTTCGATGTATTTCGACAATTCCGTCAACAGCCCAACCGTCGGCCAAGACAGCCACGCATCACTGGTTGGTAACTGCTCACTGCTTCTTTGTCGCGCCGGCGTGTCGAGCTTGCGTCATGCGAGGTTGCCGTAGTTTCAACAATTTCAAATTCAAGACACTCGAAGCAATCAAATTCTTATTAAATTTTAAAAATAAAACAGAAAAACATGAAAGGAAACAAACAAAATACAAATGAATTGATTATTGATAAGGTCACAAAAAAGAAATTTGTAAAATGTTTATCGTAATTCAGAATTCAATATATCGAAAACAGCCCGACGAATAATCAATTCATTTTCGTTTTGTTTGTTTCCTTTCATGTTTCTCTGTTTTATTTTTAAAATTTAATACAAATTTGATTGCTTCGAATGTCTTGAATTTGAAATTGTTGTAACTACGGCAACGTTGCTTAACATCGTCGTCTGGCGCAAGCCTGCCACGACGGCGCGGCTCAATGGACCAGTCCGACCAGTTCACACGTGGCACTCTTGGCGGACGCGCGACGGTTGGGCTGTCAAAATACATCGAAAAAATAGCGAAAAAACAAAATACGTATTTAAAATTGTTGAGTGAAACATGTCTTAGATTGAAAGTAGTTCGTAAAGTGGCGATAAGAGACGGTATTCAAAGTAATGTGCGCTTTTCAAGGTGTTTTGTAAATCAGTGGTTCAAATAAAACAGAGAAACATGAAAGAAAACAAATATTGAATTCTAAATTACGATAAACATTTTAGGAATTTCTTTTTTGTGACCTGGTTGTGAACAATATGATGAATCATTTTCGTAAACGTCATAAACGTAATGTTTTAGTTAATTTTCGGTGGTTTTTGTTAAGTTTTCATTGAAAGGGTAAGTACTAAACATAATTAATGTGTTTTTTTTTCTATAATAATTATTAATAATGAGCACTGATGAAAATTTAACATTCTTAATTTTTGAGTAGAAATTTTTCTATGAATTTATAAATGTAGAACTATGTAGAATGTGGATAACATAGGAGGTTGCAACACTGCAAGGTTTAGATACCCCGTAGAGAAATCTCAGGTGAATAAACAAGTGGCACTAAAAACTTTTTTCAAATTTCCCGGAAAATGTCAAGAAAAATTTTAAATTTTCAACATTTTTTTTTCGCAAAAAAAACCTCATAGGCGTGTTTCTGGGGTTGAACTATACTACCAGTTAAAACATTTGCACTTATTTCTGGGACACCCTGTATACCATTCTCTTTATATTTTTATTTTCTATAAAGTGTTTCTGTACACATCTGAGTCACGCAACATAATTCCACAATCCTTCTCATGACGGATAAGATTACCTGCTAAAGCCTTCACCGATAACTTTTCGCCTTCAGCAGTAAACATATTTAAAAGCCAAACAAAGTTAGCGCCTTATCAGGCAAACGTTCCGTTTTTCCTTTTACCTACACACCGACAAATTCACACACACAAACAAGCAAGCGCCTAAATACACGAGGGTTCTCTCAGTTTCTTAACGTGTTCAGACATGTTTTCCCTTCATTTTAATTGCCTTTCTCCGTACAGTTATCGCTCGTTCTCCTTTCATGTGTTTCCTTTCGCAAACGATGCGGTGTTGTCGGATCGGAGTGGATTTTTTATTTTAATAAACTTGAATATACATTGAATATACATAATTACAGAAATTTGCAGCCAATTTCAAGAATAATTGAATAGCCGTTGGCCATCGAGGCCGCCTGAGTTAGTGCCCATGGATCTAATCCTATGGATATATTTGCGGAAGAATAAAGATTCCTTATTCTTCCCTATAATCTAGACAAGAATTAGAAATACTTAGCAGTTATGAAAGGATATCTTTCACCCCCACTGAGTTAATGAATTCCGCGAGAAATGTTCAAAAACTGCCCCGTCTGTCCATAACAGTAGACTATGTTGATATGTTGAACACCTGTAGCAAAATCTCATGTCTTGGTTTGCTATTTATTTTTATTGTTATTAGATATAGTTTAAAGGTGTTGATGTTGGTTAAATATATTTTAAATTGTTATAAAATTCTGCATCTCTCTTAGCAAAAAATATTATTTTCGCTTTAATTGATGCTCAGAGCTAGAATTTTTTTGCATTATAGCCGGTGCTGTTCAAAGCCTACTTATTTAAAGCGGTCGAATTTTTATATACTCTATATCTCGAAGACGAATAGGGCAAAATATCAAGTGTGTCATATTTTTGGAAAGGTTATTTTAAATTATTTTCAATAAATTAAAAAAATACGGGGTGTCCCATATAAAAAATCAAACTTTCTGTTGATAATTCTTAAATTATTAATTTTAAAAAAATTATACTTAAACCGTTAAATTCTACGTAAAAAGGTGCTTTGGATATGATTTTATAAAAATACAAAATTTTCCATAGCAAAAAAGTTACAGCGATTTGTTAAAAATTTATATTTTTGAAAAACACCCCGTACTTCCGAAACAGTAACAGATATCGATATGCGGTTTTCACCATCATGTTTTTGACAAAAATTGAGCTCCAGATGCCGATATTAGTTTTTGTCTATCTCCTATAGAAGAGGGTGTTTCCATTTAAAAGCGTCGAATTTGACCCACCCTGTACAGCCTCGCCACAAAAAGTGTCATTTTTACTAAGTGTCAAATACCACCCTCCTAAATAAGACTCTTGCAGTCCGGGTGGCGGGAGGATGCCCGCAGGGGGGAGTTCTCTCCCCTCTGCTGTGGAATCTCGTTATGGACGGACTGCTTAATAGTCTCAACAGGGCTGGTTTCAACACTCTGGGATATGCAGACGATTTGGTCGTGTTAGTCAGAGGTAAGTTTAACACAACAGTAAGGGAGCGAATGCAAAGGGCCTTGAAGATTGTGGAATCATGGGTGACACGGGAGGTTATTAGTCCTACAAAAACCGTAATAAACCCCTTCACCAAGCGCAGAATACTTGAGGGACTAGGCCCTCTAATACTCTGCGGTGATGAGATTCCTCTCTCGGGGGAGGTCAAGTATCTAGGAATCACGCTTGATACCAAACTGACCTGGAACCGACATTTGGAAAATGTCACAAGGAGGGTACTACACTAGCGGTAGTCAGACGCCTTCATGGAAAAATCTGGGGCCTTAGACCACAGATGGTGCACTGGCTGTACACTGGAGTGGTAAGGCCTTCAGAACATATGCATCCTTGGTATGTTGGCCTAAGGTAATGCAACAAACAACAATGCTCAGCCTCAGCAAGGTGCAAAGACTTGCTTGTCTGAGCATAACAGGGGCGATGAAATCAACGCCCACCGCATCAATGAAGGCGCTTCTGGACCTTCCGCCTCTTCACATAGTGATCCAGGCGGAGGCAAGAATGGGACTCTATCGACAACAAAGGGTCTTGCCTCTGGGAAATAGGACAGAAACAGGACACTCAAAGATGGAAAATCCTATCGGGGGACCTCTACTCCAAATGAGATCGGACCAAATGACCCCTCTTTATCACTACCACAAACCATTCGAGGTGAACAAAATGGATCGAGGAATGTGGACAGATATAACATTCCTTCAGGATGGACTAACCTGGTATACAGACGGGTCAAAGACCGCTGAAGGTCCTGTTCCTTCAGCGGTCTTTGACTTGAGTATTTGGGGAAAGACCAAGGGTAAGTTTATACTTTTCCTTGGGTAAACACTCAACCGTATTCCAGACAGAAATCTTCGCCATTCTACAAGTGCGAGAGAAAACAATAGAAGAGCTTATTCAGATAAGCTCATCAATATATGCTCAGACAGTCAGGCGGCACTTGGGGCGCTTATGAGCCCAAAGGTATCGTCGAGGCTCGTCTGGGAATGCCTAGGTGAACTGGAAACTCTGGCTCGACGGAACAGAATTAAATTATTCTGGGTGCCGGGCCACAGCGGCATCCAAGGCAACGAAAAAGCCGAAGAGCTAGCTAGGCAAGGATCATCGGCATCTTATCTTGGTCCAGAGCCAGTACTGGGAATACCCAAATGTATAGCCCGTAGTGCATTAAAATTCTGGATCAGGGAAAAGCAGAATGTCCACTGGAGGAACAGATAGGGGCACAGGCACAGCAAGGCTTTTATCCAAGGACCTAGCTCCAAAACCGCAAAAGAACTACTAATGTTTAGCAGGAATAAATGGCAGATTACAACAGGCCTCTTGACAGGACATATGGCTGTCAAGTGTTACCTGAACAAGCTCAATCTGTATCAAGGAAGTCTTTGCTGCAGACTCTGCGATAAAGATCCTGAAACAGCGGAGCACATAATATGTCACTGCGAGGCTCTGGATCGCAAGCTACACTTTTTATTTGGGAAAGCTAGGCTAGAACCCGAGGAACTATGCTCCCATCCTATCAAGGACCTGCATAAGTTAGTGTAGGGCACAGGGATAGGAGAATGGGTGCAGATATAGAAAGGGGACAAACACAATAGGCCTCACAGGTCGCAGTGTTTCCGGCAGAGGACGGCCCCTTATTGTAAAAAAAAAGTGTCAAATACTCTAAATGTATTTTCGTCTTTATCAAAGGCTATTTTCGGTTAAAAAACCTTTTAGCTGAAAATAGCCTTGATAAAGAAAAAAATAATATTTTATAGAAAAAAAGTAATGTCTTTGTCGATCTGATTTAATAGTAAAAGTTGAGAATATTACTGTAAAATTGAGTTTTTTCCAGTGAACTCTCAATAAAAATAATGACCTAAAAAACTTTTTCAGACACATGTTTGTTATACCGCTGGAAAAGTTTCTACTTTGTCGATGTCAAAACAATTATAAAGTTTCGTTGGCTTTCATATTGTTCAAACAAAGAAAAAATTATCATAACTTTGAAAATTACGGCAAGAAAAAGATAATTACTTTTTTTATATAAAAGTGGGTTTGACATAATGTGATGTGATTTATTTAATACTAAATACAAATATTGAAAGATTTTTTTTTGTTTATAGTGAACTAGCCTATAAACCCGACTATGAACAGTGAAGTATATTGTGAATTACATTTCTATTTTGAAGTTTAATTTCATATAATTTCATTTTAACAGTACGTCAACGATTTTTAATATACGTATCTAATAGTCTAATAGCAACCTTTAAAAAAATTAGATTAATTATTAGAATAAATGGAAAATAGAAATATCGAATAAAATCATTCATTCATTTGTATACTAAAGCATATGTGACAACCTCGCCGTGCGACTAAATGGTTATCGTTGAGCCACGACTATCGAATGCTTTTCACAAATGAAATTTAGTATTCGTTTGATTTTTGTGTGCGGCAGTGCATTATTAGTTCTTCCAAATTTTTATAACTTCACATTATAAATACTGTGCTATTTTTGCGTTTATTAAAATATTTAAAATTCTAAAATAATAGTTTTTTTTAATTGACGATTGTATGCGTGTGCAGGTGTCAAAATTTTTCCGAAAATTTGTGTGATTTTCCGTAGCCCGATCTTACAATTATTTTATTTTATATAGTATGGTCTATTTTTTAATGGGAAATTTTGAGATGTAGCAATTTTTAAGAGAGATGAGATGAAATTAGAATTAATTTTAAAAATACATATTTGTATTTTAGATGTTTTAATAATATGAATTAGTTGAACTTAATAATTATATTTAAGTAACGTGGTTAAGTAAATGGTTATCGAACTCAAACTATGGGAATGAAAGATGAGAAAAATTAACACGTGCCAATTTAAAAAAGTTAACGATGTTTGTATTTTGTTTATGCTAATTCTCTTACATGTAGTTTTTGCGAAGAAATATTTCATTTATTTTTTAAAGTAAATGCCAGTAAAAGTAAATATTATTTTTTTAAATAGTAATATATAAAGTACCTAATATAAATAATTTTGATTTCTAATTTTTTTTATTTATATTTCCTTCCATTACACTGCATGCTTAGAAAATTAATAAATGTTTATATTTTATGATTTTAAAGTTTGTTGTTAATATAACAAATTAGTTCTGTAATTATTATTATTTAATAAACCAACGTTGCCACAAAAAATTTAAAGACTATATTATTTTTAAATAGGATCTAATATAAATAATTTTGACATCTAATATGTTGTTTAATTATTACTGTCATTATTATTTTTATTAAACCAGCCTTTGCTTAAAAACATTAAAAATAATTTTCCTACATCCAAAATAACAAGTATTATTGCAGTGTAATATTCTTTGCTAATATCAACTAATACCAATATATGGCAACAGCGCCCTTCATAATGTATTTTCTGTGTAAATACTAGCACCTCAATAAAAAAAATAATGTGTCCTTATCTTTATATGACTCCGCAAAAAATCAAAGATGCCGGCTTCTTTCTTAGCATTGCCACCGACCGCTGTCGGGTTTCTCGGAAAGAAACCTACGTCGCCGGGCACTAAAATCCAGTTAAGATTTTATTCTTCAAGTTCAGTTCTTGATGAAAGGGGTCAGGTTGATGTGGTGTATACTGACTTCAGCAAAGCATTTGATCAAATCGATCATCAGATCTTGCTAGCGAAGTTAAGTGGTCAATTCAATTTTTCTGACAGACTGACAGCACTCATGTGCTCATATCTCATTGATCGTCTTCAGTTTGTTGAGGTCGAGGGTTACCGCTCGGACACATTTACTCAACTTCCGAGTTCCCCAGGGGTCCAATCTCGGCCCACTACTATTCAATTTATTCATAAATGACCTCTTAACAAGCATTTCCAGCTTAAAACTGGCCTATGCCGATGATCTGAAGATCTACTGGCAGATTGACGGGCATGAGGACTGTCTTTTCTTGCAAAGCAATATTGATAGAATTAACCAGTGGTGTACTCAGAATCGATTGAACCTCAACGTCTCGAAATGCTGTGTCATGTCATATCATAGAACCCAGGTTCCCGTGCAGTTTGATTACAGTATTGCCAACAAATATACTGTCTAGAAGGACAACGTTTAGGGATCTGGGTGTCGTATTTGACGACCGACTAACCTTTATAAGTCATATTGATCAAATTGTTGCGAGTTCGTCAAGACTTCTTGGCTTTATTATTCGTAACTGTAAACTCTTCGTAGGTTCTGAACCTCTCAAGCTGCTCTATTTTTCGTTGGTCAGGTCAAGGCTGGAGTATGGATCTTTGGTATGGTGTCCAATCTATGAGTGTCATGTTGAATCCCTTGAATCAGTACAGAGGCGTTTCTTAAAGCAACTGGTGTTCAGGGAGGAGGGGGTTTACCCTGTTAGAGGTGTGGATCACATTGAGCTGTTGTCTCGGTTCGATGTGCAACCACTTTCCTTGAGAAGGATCATTCACTCAGTAACTTTCCTGTGGAAACTGCTGAATGGTCTTATAGATTCCCCAACTCTTTTGGAAACGATACCATTCCGGGTGCCACGACCTGCCTCCAGAGCGAATACCACTTTTGCGCTTCCTCGAGCCAGAACTAACGTTAGGTTTCAGGATCCGATTTTCACCATGTGTAGCAACCTTAACTCTGTCTCCGTTGACTGTGATGTGTTTGACTGCTCTGTGGGTCATTTGGTCTCACTGGTGGGTGGGGGGCATTAATGGTTAACTATTGTTTATAATAGTAATTTATAATTAATGATTTGTTATTGTTGTTATTATTATGATTGATTAATTTAGGTTTAGTTTTCTCTTATTGTAATTTTTTTTTCTTGGTTTTTGTAAATTTGATATTTAATGTTTAGTAACAACCTATTGTTTAGATTGTATTTCCTGTAAGTGGGCTCTAATTGCCTGTTGGAAATAAAGGCTATTATTATTATTATTATTATTATAATCGATCCTGACAAATAAATGAATTTTATAAATGAATGGTTTTTGCTGCCGAATTACTAGAATACAATATTTCAAGGCAGATGACGCATCTATTCGATAGTTTTTATTCGAATAGTTTTCAACGAATGTTTTTTACTAGCTATCGAATTATTCGAATGAATTGCAACTATTGAATGTTTCGATAGTATTTATTGGATAGTTCCCACTACTAATTTTAACCCCTTGTAGCTACAAAATAGAGCAGAATCGGACCTATGTTGATATGAAAATTAAAACTTATTTTTACGTGAGGAATCTCCTCACGAGAGATAGCATACGTTTTTTGAAACACCCTCCATACCCACCACCCACACCAAACACCATAAAAATAACTAAAATTAAGTTCCAAAAAATGCAAAAATTAAATGTAACTACATAAAATAAAAAAATAACATTAAACTGGGTCACCATACCATATTTCTTTTATCGGCACATCTACAGGTTATAAAAATCCAAACATTTTGTTCAAAATAGCTTTGCAGTTAATTCCCTACTTTAAAAAAAAACGTATAAAAATATTAACCGCTTGTAATTACGAGCAGTTAACCCGAGAAAAGTTTTAAAGCTCGTCTAGCGACTAGCGACTTTACGTTTTGTTCGATTTTTCTTTTGCCAATGACTTTTTGCGACGTAAATATAACGACAGACTGAGTCAAGGTGTGTCGTCGCCATCTTTAATACACGCGATCAATTTTTGATTGCCGCGCGAAGAAATATCGGGTTTTAACGGTTGGGTGAAATGCCACGAACGTGATATAATTCGATACAATTTAGTAAAGTTTTCGATAAAAAGGTGCGAGATATCGAAGACTCTACACGAAGAAACGTTGATCATATACTTACAAATTATGTTTACTACTACTACTACTGCCATTACTCGCTGACGAGTATTTGATACGCATCAGAACGCATTGACATGTATTTTCTTTCATGGGCTTTTCGGTCTACGTGATGTTATCAATCTTCCACACTCCGGACATTCAAACATCTCATTGCTTTGCTGCCTCTTTGCTTTTTGGTTGGGTTTGGTTTCGCTATTAACTGAGTTATAATCCTTCTCCATTGCGTTCTATCGTGCCCTGCTTCTTCCTACTCATTCTGCATGTTTATCCCCTTTACATTTTTGTGGAAAATATCCTTATACCTTTTGAATTGTGAAGAAATAAAAAAATTCTATAATAAATAATTTTAAATAAACTGCCTGTCAAATGAACTGCCCGTAACTTTGAAAAAAATAATCCGATTTTGTTGATTTTTTTAGCATATTATAGATCGTTTTTCGTAGATTGATCTGATTTTTCTAAATTTTGTATGAGATTTAGTTTTCTATGATATACAGGGCGTGAAAAAAAATGTAATTTTTGTAGTTTTTGTGTTGCTGCGATTTTGCCAAAAAAATTAACTAGAATTATAAGTTCTGGGTATAGCTAAGACCGAGGGGTATCTCACTTGGATAAAAAATGTACATGTACTGCCAAAATATCATCTTTCTACCAAGCGACTGCCAATCACAGCCAAAAAGACTGCCTATGACTGCCATGTAATTATTATAGGTGACTGCCGTAAGACTGCCAATGACTGCCAGCGACTGCCAAGAAAATGTACATGTAATTC
>NW_022146998.1:0-17916 GCF_002938485.1 Sitophilus oryzae
CAAGTTCTTTATTCTAGAAGCTATAGATGCCCGACGCACTATTGCCGGACCCTGTATTTTCATAATCTATACGTCTTTATGTTAATTAATAATAGTATTTTTATGAAAACCAAACTAACTCAATAAGTTAGAGATGAGCAACAAATCGCAAACTGCGATTGGCTCTCATAGGAAACTGCGACTGCGATTTTTTCTATTTGCAAATTTCAATTTAGGCAACCAATATTACTACAGTTGCTATTTGCGATTTTGCTGCGATTTGCGATTTCTTCTACTTGTGAGTTTCAATTTAGGCAACCAATATTACTATAGTTGCGATTTGCAATTTTGTTACGGTTGTGATTTTGTAAATTAGGACCTAGGATTCTGTAAATTTTGAAATATGTTTTTCTGGAACTTCTTGTAACGTTTTTTTTAGGCTCCACGTTGGGCGCCAAAATAAGCGTGTAACGTTTTTATACACACCAGCTAAAGGAAGTTTAAATTATTTAAAGAACTGGGTAGTAGATTTATTAGAATTTGACTAGCTTTAGTTGGTAAAAATAAATGACTTTATGTAATCAAGACGACTCCTGTTCTACAGTATGTCACCGGATTGTCTTTACAACTTTTTTATTATTGAAATTTTGAGAAAAATGCATTCTTCATAAAAATTGTTGCTTGTCCTAAAATAGTTAATCTTATTTATACTTTTCCAAATTTCCATACGGTTTTAGAAAAAATTCAGAAAAACAAGTCCCAAGGAACAAATTTTGACTTTGTTTTGAGAAAAACAACTTTGTCCCAAATCAAAGTCCTAAAAATCAACAGGTGTTTTTATGGTAATATTAATTCGATTTCATTCTTTGATAGATGTTTGATAGATAATTATAATAATTAAACCTTCAGTCAGAACCTCGAAATCAGTGGAATAAATTAGTAGGTTTAATTAGTCGTTGAAGTTTGTTCACCTAATTTTAATGTAAGCATTCAGAACGTCTTAATTAGTGGTAGTAATTCTCAATTAGTGGAAAAAGGTAAAAAACTTTTGACTTTTCCACTAATTAAACTTCAAAATTTGCGGGGAATGTCATTTTGGCCTATGATTATCACCCGTAAAGAAAAATTTTGGTTAGAAATCAAAAGTTTATTGTTTTATAAGCTAAATATTATGCTTTCTCTGTGGATACAACAGATTACCGCAAGCTATTGCTAGGATATTTTATTAATTTTAATTGTGTTTTTTAAACACTGTGAATGATCGTAAACTAAAAAGTATACAGTGTAATTGAAACCACTAATTTATTCCACTAATTGCGAGGTTCTGAATGAAGCTTAATTTTGATTAACGTCATATTTTTTGCTGTTATTAAAGTATCACATTTTCTTATAACTATCATCACCCTTTCCGTTGCATTGAACTAAATAAATTTTGTGCTTCTTTAACATTTTAAAAGAACAAAAATATTGCATAATTTAAAATTCTATGAATAACAATCTATTAAGAAATGAAAACGAAGTTATATTACCACAGAAACGCGCTTTGATTTTCAAGACTTTAATCATATTTTCTAGTTTTTTTTAATTTTCTCTAAAACGGTGTGGAAATTTGAAAAAGTATAAACGGGATTAACCATTTTAGAAGAAGCAATTTTTTTTATGAAAAATGCATTTTTCTCAAAATGTATATAAAAGTTTTTCCTCTTGTAAAGACAATCTCGGGAGATACTGTAGAATCTGAGAAAAGTCCAAGATCCCAGAATTTCTGGCCTTCTGGCTCGAGCGACGGTCGAGCAAGCATGCAAATCTAGGAAACTTCTCTTTTAGGTCAAATGAACCGATCAAATCAATAATTAGCTTTCCGATAATTTTTTCCAATTGATCCCTCTAATTTGATTGGCCTATATTACATATTCTCTAAAAAATGCATTAACTAAATTTTAGTGGTCGTTAGTAAAAACTTTTTAGAAGTGTGCGCACTCAGAGTAAAGGGCACGTTTCCGTAACCTGGAGGAATAGAACCAGGTGCGTTTTAATTAAACTGGAAAATATTGCAAGAGCCGTTTCCACATTTATAGGCGAAATTTATGACGTTGCAGCGCTGATGCAGCCAGCTACACGAAATTTAATGTCTAAATAAGGGTCTGGAAAATTCGGTTATGGCGAACGACGGGTGGATCCCACGATGCCGTAAACAACAATGCCGCCCAATTTAATAAACTCGACACTTCGTCGCAACATAAACTGCTAATAAAAGTTTTCAAGTGCTCTAGCATAAGCTTTCCATACCATATCGTTCTTTTTTAATACATTTTGCATCTCAGCACCTATACAAACAGGTGTATAACCTATTTCCTTTTATTTTGCACCAGTTTGACAACATTGTACAAAAAATAGGAGAGAGTAGTAGGGTTTTCGGAACCGCAGCTGTTTTTCCGAACCGGGAATTTTGGCAACGCTCCTCTTAGGAACCGGGATTTCCCGTTTTTTTCGGTACATTCGGTACTGACTGATTTTTCTTCAATGGTGGTGCAGTTCACCAATCAGAAAGCAAAGGATGAGGTTGTTCAAAAGTGAAATGGATAAAGAGTAAGATTTTTAAAACTTCATTCAGAACCTCAAAATCAGTGCAATAAATTAGTAGATAGTTTCAATTAGCGTATTAAGTTTATTCACCTAATTCTAATTCTAATGTAAGCATTCAGAACGTCATAATTAGTGATAGTAATTCTCAATTAGTGGAAAAAGTTAACAAACTTTTTGACTTTTCCCCCTAATTATACTTCAAAATTTGAGGAATGTCATTTTGGCCTTCAAAATTTGTTCTGCAGTTTTTCTACAAGAAAAATTTTGGTTAGAAATCAAAAGTTTATTGTTTTACAAGCTAAATACACACACCGGAAAAGTCTAGGGATATTGAATTTTATCAGCCATCGTCAGTAATTTTATTATTTGCATTTCTGATATAATAAAATTAAAATAAACATAAATAGTTTACAGGACGTATTGGAAATAAAAATGCAGAAATATACCAATTTCTCAGAGTACCTTGATTTTATTGAACTCAAAAAATACACACATTTTTTTAATTTTAAATGTAAAACTTGTGAATTAAAAAAAGATAAAAACAATTTTGACAATAAAGGGTATAGCCTCCTCTACTGTTCATTACAGCCCTACATCGTCTCTCCATGCTCCTGATCATGTTGTCGATGTCTTCTTGAGGTACAGCCGGCCACGCTGCATTCGCGGCCCGAACCAGATCCCTACCAGTTTCACGAGGCATAGCCATTCTCAAAATTCTTCTTTGGACCGCATCCCATACGTGCTCGAGGGGTTGAGGTCAGGAGATTGTCCGGCCAGGGTAAGATGTTGAATTGATGAGCATTGATAAGCTCACTTACCACTCTGGCTGTGAGGCCGTGCATTGTCATGCATGAGGATGAAGTTTCTCCCAAAATTATTGGCATATGGAAACACGACAGGCTCAAGAATTAAATCACGATTTGTGATTCCTGTTAGAAACCTTTCAAGAAAAACGAGATCGGTTTTTCGGCCTAGCTGGACTCCCCAGACCATAACTGTTTCACCTTGATAAGAGTGCACTTCCTGAACATGGTCAAACGGAATAAGATTTCCCGGTCCTCTCCATACCTTAAGCCTTCTTGAATCCGGATGAATTCCAAAGGGTGACTCATCCGTGAAGAGAACATTGGCCCATTGTTCATTCAACCACTGAACATGATCTTGAGCCCACAAATATCGTACCTCTCGATTTCCTCTCGTTAAGGGTTGAGCTCTCCAGGGGCGTCTGCTTCTTAAGTTGACCTCTCTTTATCTATTGCGAACAGTGTCAGGACTAACGGTTACATTATGTATTTCCTGGAGAATTAAACTAATCTCTGGTGCTGTAAGAGTCGGTCGGCTTTGAGCATTTAATTGTAAAAAATGATCTTGCTGAGGGTAGTAATGCGATGTCGCCCTGTGTGCCTTTCAGCAAGATCACCACTTTCACAGTAGCGTGCACTTAGTCGCGATATTACGCTTTGCGTTGTATTTAATGCTCTAGCTACGTCGATTAGGCGTAGTCCAGCTTCGAGCATACCCATGGTCCTTAGCATTTCGTCTCTGTTAAGATAATACGCTCCATAATGTTTTAATACTAAACAGAGTTATTTGAATGAATTCTGGCCAGTTATCAGGAAAACATAGCCAGTACAGGTTAAATTCGAACAATTGATGCTAGGTGCTTTTTATACGTCTGACAAAAAATGCACAAACACTCTTCTGCAAATATCCCAAAATTTAAAGAAATAACTATTGTGAATACTTCGTTTCAATCGAAGTAGAAAGAATCGACCTACAAAATATGTAGTTGTTTATTCAAAACATTTATTTTTAACTTTAATAAAATGATATCCTAGATTTTCCGGTGTGTGTATTATGCTTTTTCTATGGATACAACAGATTACCACCAAGCTGTTGTTAGGATATTTATTAATTTTAATTGTGTTTTTTTAGACATTGTGAATGATTGTAAACTAAAAGTATAAAGTGTAATTAATTGAAACCACTAATTTATTCCACTAATGGGGAGGTTCTGAATGAAGCTTAATTAAAATAAACACAAATTATTAAGTAATTATAGTCATAAAAAATTAACATGACCACAAACATGAACACAAGTAAAGAAAAAAATTGGCGCCAGGAGGCACGTATAGCCGCCCATACTAAACTATGTTAATATCTCGAAAACAGCGACTTTGACTGATTTTGATGTTATTACAAATTTTGTTGCAAATATTATTCCTAATCTTAATTTGAAAACCGCGTTTCGCTAGCTACTGTAATTTAGGAGTTACGATTTTTTAAATTTTAACCCCTCCATACCCCCTTACCAACCCCACCCCCCCACCAAAAACTAATGGTCAGATTCTCAGGTGCCACAGTATTTTTTGTGCCAAATTTAGTTAAAATTGGTTCAGCCGGTTTTGAGTTATCGTGTTACAGACGGACAGACAGGCAGACAGACACCATGAAAATATTTTGTATTTGAGTCATTTATGACCCAAATAACTCATTTGAGTGAAATAAAAAAAACTTTTTTGCCGATCCGGTAATGGTCGGCTAAAAGTATAAAATAACAAATTTCACGTAAACAACATAAGGCAACTTAACTGAGTTTGAGACAATACCCCTAAAATATTGAATTAAAAATATAAACCAACTATAACATAAAATAATCAAACAACATAAAACCAACTATATCTACATGAATTTGAGACAAAAGAACTAAAATATTGAATTAAAAATTTATATCTATTAAAACATAACATAATGAATATTATAAAAGCTTTGAAAGAGAAAAGAAGCAAAAACAATAAGAAATAGCATCATTACTTACTTGAAGAGTTTGATTTCGACCGCCAGAAAGTATCAAAGGACTTGATTATTGTTACAGAGGCCGGGTTCTGTGATGGCCAAAAAGATCTGAATCTTAACTGGTAGTATTAATTAGAGTTTCTGGAACCGTACTAAAATATTTTCGTTTAATGATTGTGGAGTTCGTCAATTAGTAAGCAAGGGATTGTTCTCAAAAGTAAAACCGAAAAAATTGGAGTCACAAATGAAAATACCTAATATCAAATTAATAATACATGAGAAAGTAAACATGAACACAAATAATGAACATAAGCGAAAGAAAAAAAGAAAACACATGGTAGCTTAAAAATTACATCAAACAACATCAACCAACCTCGAAACCAACTTAACTAAATTTGAAAAAAAACTCAATTAAAGATGCAAATGCCTATAAAAACATAATACAAAAAAATATAACTAATACATTCAGCAATATTATACTAAATAATAAAATAACATATTTAAACTTCAATAATTGCTACCTAGTCTAGCCACCTAAAATCAAACGTACATATTAGAAACTGAATTACGGAAAATACTATCAAAACTCACTATATAAAAACAGGCCAATTACCATAAAACCACGATAAAAACCATTAGATCAAACGCAGCTGTCATGGATTTCATTCGAATGTGACATCATGCGCAGAAATGAACCAATTTGAAACGACAAATGTGCATACCATGATTTATCTATCTTGCCACAGAATTATATACGCGTAGCTATAATATATTCTGTGCGTCTACGGATAGAGCTAGTGGAACTCTATATTCGCCTCCGTCTATGGTTTCCCGCACTTTAGTCTTACCGTTTTTTAAATATTTAAGATTTTGTAAAAATTCAGTAATAATTTTAATACTTCATTTCTTTAGACGTATTTATGTTTTTAAAACCAAATCTTGTAATAAAGTTTTTCTATTTTTTAAAGTTTATGTTGCAATAATCAAAATAATACCTACTACTTTATAAAGTGTCCAAAATTTATTTTAAAAATACTAGCTTTAAACGGTATAACTGTTTAATTTAAATGGAACACCTGTATATTTCACGTGAATCAGATGCACAAATGAATTGTCTATCTCAAGTTGTATTATACCTTTTTTTACCTCTCTCTTCAAGTTTTCACGTAGAAAAAAGTATTTTCTTATAATTTAGACCTAATTTATCTTTTCAGTTTATCAGTTTTAGCGTAGATTGAAGAAATAAGAACCGCAACCTTATGGGTTGTTTTGTGGGTTATTTTGTGACACAAAACGTCGCCGCTGTTTCAAAATTGCCGCGATTTCCTATGTTTTCAAACGACAATGGACCACCCGGTATACTCGTGCTACTTGAAAAAAAGATCTTAGGGATTGGAAGGCTGGTTGGACTTTCTAAAAATACCAGAAGGTGTCTCGCCAGTGCAATTATAGACAAGATATTGAAGAGGTAGGATTTGGGTAGGAGCCAGTTCCAAGTTATCAAGTGATTAATACTATGGATTAATATGCAAAGCCCGACTCTGACGACTCGTGTACTTGGCAAACAATTGTGATTGGCATACGGATCCGGCGATAGCGTCGTAGCTTCTATAATAAATAACTTAGAAATTTTGTATAAATGCCCGACGCACTATTGCCAGACCCTGTATACTGTATACTAATAACAAATGTTTGCCAAGTACACGAGTAGCCTAAGCGCGCCATGTATAAACGTAGTCACATAATAATAAAACTATAAACGATAGAGGTGATAAGTTATATTTATAATTTTTTAAGGTGGAAAGGGTAAAATTTTGCCTACAGAGTCAGATATAATTCATTATTCTTATAGAGATATATTTACATATATTCAAAATAATCTATACATATTTTCTTGTATATCCTTCCCAAGTAGCATTTTTAGACACAAAATCGAAACATCTCTGCTGAGAAACATTGCGAAACAGTTTCGTCACATTTTTGATACATATGTTTTATAACATAAATCGGTTTTGTTCGAAACATTTAACAATATGGTTTCGCTACACAAGCTATAACAATAAAGATCTTAGTGTTACCGAATTTTTCGAAACTTTTAAGTAGATGTGGTTACATTTACAAAGATTTCGTACCCGTTTTGTGCCTGAAAAGGTTCCATAATTTGTTGATATTCTGTGTAAAATATGAGAACATAACCTTACGCATTATTGTTTGGTTTTGTTCTACAGTTTTTTGCATTTAAGCCTCTTCATTTTCTTTTTTAGAGAGATGAATCCGCCACATAGATATACAGGGTGTTTCAAAACCAACCAAAAACCAAAAACAAAAAAAAAATTTTAATTTCAAAATAAAGGATAGTTTGCTTCATAAACGTTGGGTTAAAAGTCAACCATTAGGGAATATCGCGGTACAAGATGGCGGAAAAAATAATGTTTTACTTTTTTATGTGAAAACGAAAAGCGATAGACTAATGAAATTTTATGGAAACATTACTGTTATGAAAACACACTTTCTGTTAATTTTCTCACTTTTTAAAATGAGTGAAAGGGGTAAAAATAAACTACCCCTATCATTTATGTTAACGAAATTTAAAGAAAAATCTTATCAAACACAGGCAAAAAAAAATAATTTGGATAGTTTAGTTTGTTTAGAAACTTTTTATCTCTTGTGTTTTTTTGATAAAACTCACCGATTTGAAATTAAAAATAAAATGTAAAGCATTACATGGGAGGATAAAAAATATTTTTTAGATAAAGAAACTAGTGGACTCAACTTTCGTTTTAGCTGAAATCTGTTATATAAAAATGACTTTATATATGCGTTCTAGAAGGCGTTAGGAGTATAAATATACAAAAATTTCACTGCGGAAATGCGTAATTCATTTTCGGACTTTAGTATAGCCGAAATCTGTTACATCAAAATAACAGCTATTTTGCAAGCTAAACGAAGAAGTTGACCCATCTAGTGGGCTGCTGTAATTTTTACGAAAAAATATGAATTGACAAGATTGTCACTTTAGGATGCTTCTAATATTGTACATTTGACATTACTTTACTGCAATACGTTATTATCTAGATTATTATTATCGTTATTATCACTAGATTCTTTATCTAAAAATGTTTTTTGTCCTGACATGTAATGCTTTACATTTTATTTTTTAATTTGAAATCGGTGGGTTTTATAAAAAAAATACAAGAGATGAAAAATTTCTAAACAAACTTAACTATCCAAATTATTTTTTTTGCATGTGTTTGATAATATTTTTCTTTAAATTTCGTTAACAATAATGATAGGGGTAGTTTTTTTCAACTCCTTCCACCAATTTTAAAAAAGTGCAAAAATTACCAGAAAGTGTGTTTTCATAACAGTAATGCTTCCATAAAATTTCATTAGTCTATCTCTTTTCGTTTTCAAGATAAAAAATAAAAACATTTTTTTCCGCTATCTTTGTACCGCGATATCTCCCTAATGGTTGACTTTTGACCCAACGTTTATGAAGCAAACTACCCTTTATTTTGAACAAGGAATCACCCCCTGAAGTTTGTCGCATTTGTTTTGAAACACCCTGTAGACATTTTTTAGCATTCTTCAGGTTTTCAACAGGAAACCGAAGAAAAATGTTAGCAGCATGTTTTTTTCTCTTTTTTCCAAAATGGAATACATGTTTTTATGTTTTAATTGTGTTATAATAAGTAAATAAAAATGTGTTTTAATTATTATGACCATATGTTTTGATTGGCGTTGTCGACAGGTGACTAGTTTGGAATTTCTACACAGCTAGCGCTAAATCGAAACATTTTGGAAAGAAGGTTTCCATTTATTGTCGATGCATTTTCGAAACACGAGTTTCTCTCTTTTTAGACACAAATATGATATAATGTAATTGATATGTGTTCGACTCCATGTCAATTTTATAAAATTATGAATTAAAATTCCGCCATGTTGGCTAGTGATAGCGTTTGTAACTAAAAATATACGTTATTTTTATCGGCTATTGAGCTTTTAAACTTATTAGAACGCGTTCTACTTACATTAATTTATATATTTTTATTTTCAGAACTATAATATAAAAATAAAAAAACAATCTATATTTCAAACAAAAATATTTTATTGCAACAAATAATCATATATAAAAGGGGCATTAAAAATATGAAAGTACATTATTAAATTAAACGATGAATTTGCTTTTGCCAGACATTTTTAGTTCGAGAAAACCTAAAAACAAAGATCTTAAACCAAAAAAAAATTATGGCGGAGGTCGACATTGTTGATTGTTGTTTTCATTTTGTAATCCACACATAGACTATTTACTATTTTAGATTGTTATTTTGTCTCAAAACGGGAACATCTTGGACACAAATTGCATAAAATGTTTCGAAACATTCCCTCTTAAAGTTTTGATTCCGCATTGAAACATTTCGATGCGAAATGTTTTCAGTTATGAAAGAAACGGCTAGTGCCATCACATCATCACATTGGAAACATATGTAATAAAGCCATATAAAATATATAGTTTTCGAAAATGTGTCCTATTTGTGGCATACCTTTTCCATTTTGTGTCAAGAAACAGACACGATTGACGACATTATCTAAAATGTGTCTAAAAATGCTACTTGGGTTATCGGCTCTACTGACTACACCTCTGTGCTTCTTGAAATAATTACACTGTCGCCGTCGTTTTCTCTTGTTTTATGTGTAATTTTCTCTACTAAAATTTATTCTTCATTTACGATGTAAGGAAATATAGTTCAAGCCATCTTTTGCGGTGTTTTATTACAATAATTTTCTGTTTTAAAGACCGAATACACTAGCCCGTCCATAAAAGAAAAAAGCTTAATCGTCCATTTTGATTAATTTAAAGAGAAGTGTTTTGTGCAAAGTTTGTAACTATTACATTTTTTTTGTTCAAGAAGTTCCATCTATGTCTGAGGACATGGAGAATTCATGTGTATCTTGTGGTATTTTCACTCTGTTTTTGTTGAACATTTCAGTTACAATAAGTCAAACAGGAGGAGTTCTTTTAAAGGGCATGTCCCGTCAATATCTGAAAACATGGATTTTTTCTTGTGCAATTTTTGGTATTTTATTTTTTATTCTTGTGGGACAAGTAGTTAACAATTTAAGGATAGTGTTCTGGGTACAATGATATTTCTGGAGGCTTGTTTCACGCATATCTGAAAGCATGGATTGGATGGTTTCTTGTACACATGTTCATTGGAGACAGGAGAGAACTGATGGGAAAAAGTGTTTTGTATTTCACGGATTATGTATCTATAAATGAGTGCAAAAGTATAGTGGTTTGGTGTATTGTGGTGAATTAGTGTTTTATTTTGCTGTTGTAACACCAAAGGCTCCAACCTTCAACTGTAATATAAATTAGGTACAAACGGTAAGACATTTAAAATCGAGTAAAAACAATTTATTATACTCAAAACACACGTTTTATGTATTCATTGTTACAGGTAGAGTTGCAATAATGTATGTAATGTAATAATATAAGATTTAACTGATTTTTTTATACTGAAATAGATAAATTAATCATAATGGCGTAACTAGTATCTCTGCACTTTACAATACAGGGTATTTTGTTCGCACTTTTGCTGAATTTTTCACCCTTTTTCAGCAATTTTTTACTTGTTAGTAGCAATTTCTCGTTTAAATGATTAGAAATGTAGGTCATGTAGGAAGTTTACAGTTGGGAGTTGGAACCTTTGGTGTTACATAGCAAAATAAAACACTAAATCACCACAATACACCAAAACACTATTACTTTTATACTGGACGCGCCTTTTGCTAACCATGTTAGCATCATCAGCAGATGATTAAAACTGAATAAGTAATAAATAAGTTTTAATCATCTGTTGATGAACATGGTTAGCGAAACGCGCGTCATGTGTAAAAGTAAAAGTGTTTTGGTGTATTGTGGTGATTTAGTGTTTTATTTTGCCATGTAGAAAGTGCCAATATTACATTCCTTTTAGTGCTGCAACAATGGTAATATCAGATATTAAAAATTTATACCGTGGGAAAATTTGGCGTGAACAGGCAGATCTAAAAAGTTTTATAAAAAAAACACAGCGAAATTTAAAAGAAAATGCACGATTTTCAACATCTTCTTTGTTCGAAAAAAGCCTCATAGAGGAGTTCCTGCGGTCGAAATATACCACCCCTGAAAATATTCGCGCTTATTTAAGACTCATCCTGTACGCTCTCACATTTTAACTCTTATTTTCGTCGGGCATCTCGTTAACAAGTTAAACATGCGGATGTTTTCTTGTCATTTTTACTCTTGTTACCCAATGATTAAAGAATACAAGATTACATATCCTTGTATTCCATACACGGGCTGCAGCAGAATTTGTGATATTAGACGCCATTTTTTTTATGGCACCGAATGAGTTATCAGCTGGTCATCAGCGACAATTTTAGCAATTTTTAATAGTTTGTGTGTAGTGAACTTTGTATAGACTTTATTACAATGGTGATTAGTTGTTCATCATCAAGTGTAACAGCCGCAGCGATAATAAAGGGCCAGGAGTTACGTTTCATAGGTAAATAAACACTCCACTCCATCTTTTTACCGTTTTCTTAGTTTCCTTATTGAATTCGATCATTATTCTGATTTTATATGTACTTGATGTGTGCTCTATACGTCGATACTAGTTTTGTATATTTTGTTAACATGTTAATACGTTTTTTCGTAATTAATTAGTATGATACCACCATATACACCATAGGCGTAGTCAAAACATTTATCAAAAAATATAAATCTCTCTTCAAACAGCTAAGTTAAGAAAAATATGTGCCACGGCACTGTTTGGTGACATGGTAACAATTTGCTCTTGGGTGTTATTTGTCCTTGGATTCTTTAGTCACTCCTACTGTTACCACTTTTCGTTACCACTAGCTCGCGTGTTGGGGCCTTGAATTTTTACTCCCAGCGCGCGTAAAAAAGTTTCACATTTTAATTCTTATTTTCGTCGGGCATCTCGTTAACAAGTTAAACCTGCGCAATCCTGCGTACAATGTTGCTTCGGAAGGTATTTTCCTCGGTATTTTCCATCACCATCTGAAACATGGATGGTTTCATGTTAAAATACACCAACGTAATGTACATAAAGAATAAAATGGAAAAGAGAAGAAGATAGATATTTTTCTGCGATAAGTTTTAAGCGAAACGATTTCTGAAATGAGTTTCAATACTATACGACCGCTGCCGAGCCGTCCATTGTGGAAAAGCGCTTAAACCTTACAATTCTCCGAAGAATATATAAGTTTTACTGTTGGCTGGTCCGGGCCTGGCTTACCTGCCATCAAAACACAGTCGTCGGTATTACGAGCGCATAAAACGCGCTCCAAACTGCAATCCGCCGCACATGCACTTCCCTACCCCTCCTGGGGGGAGTCCTGGTGCGAAATTGGCGGCAGCAATCGTGCGCCACTGCTTTTATGTAGCCCAATAACTTTGAACTTTTTCAACGATAAAAATTGTGTGTGTACTATGTGCGCCTATTTGGAAGTGAAACTTCTTAGTTCTTACTAACGGCTATTAAATTGAAGGACAAATTTGATAAAGTGTATAGTTTGAGATATTGAAAAAGTAATAAATCAAAAAAAAATATTTTTTACGTGTAAAAATAGTTTTTAACGTGGAAGAAATATTTTTTACGTATAACTGATCGCATTAAAGCTTTTAAATGTTTATTATAATTAAAGGGATGGCTGCAATAACCAGGCAGCACCATTTTAAAAATTTTTGCTTGCTGAAAACAACTCCTGGAGCTGCCCTGGTTCCTGCTGCAAGCCGAAAGCAGCCACGTCTTCTATTGTTCTAAAAATACATTAAGTTTTGGGCAATTGCCCAGCTAACACCGGCCGGTTTCCTTCCTATAGGTCACCGAAGTTAAGCGACGTTAGACAATACGAGTGGATGGACGGCTGATCGTCTAGAAACTCTGTCGTGCTGTGATTCCATGGCAACAGTGTAGATACAATCTATTGATACACACCACACACCACACACTGTTCATTCACGCCGGTTTTTTTTCCATAACAAGGGGCCGTCCTCTGCCGGAAACACTGCGACCTGTGAGGCCTATTGTGTTTGTCCCCCTTCTATATCTGCACCCATTCTCCTATCCCTGCGCCCTGCACTAGCTTATGCAGGTCCTTGATAGGATGGGAGCATAGTTCCTCCGGTTCTAGCGTAGCTTTCCCAAATAAAAAGTGTCGCTTGCGATCCAGAGTCTCGCAATGACATATTATGTGCTCCGCTGTTTCAGGATCTTTATCGCAGAGTCTGCAGCACAGACTTCCTTGATACATGTTGAGCTTATTCAGGTAACACTTGACAGCCATGTGTCCTGTCAAAAGGCCTGTTGTAATCTGCACTTTATTCCTGCTAAGCATTAGCAGTTCTTTTGCGGTTTTCGAGTTAGGTTCTTGGATAAAAGCCTTGCTGTGCCTGTACCCCTGTCTGTTTCTCCAATGGACATTGTGCTTTTCCCTCATCCAGAGTTTTAGTGCTCTACGGGCCATACATTTGGGTATTCCCAGTACTGGCTCTGGACCAAGATAGGATGCCGATGATCCCTGCCTAGCTAGCTCATCGGCTTTTTCGTTGCTTTGGATGCCGCTGTGGCCGGGCACCCAGAATAATTTAATTCTGTTTCTTCGTGCCAGAGCTCCCAGTTCACCCAGGCATTCCCAGACGAGTCTCGACGATACCTTTAGGTTCATAAGCGCCCCAAGTGCCGCCTGACTGTCTGAGCATATATTGATGAGCCTACCTGAATAAGCTCTTCTATTGTTTTCTCTTGTAGAATGGCGAAGATTTCTGCCTGGAATACGGTTGAGTGGAACCCAAGGAACAGGATAAGCTTGCCCTTGGTCTTTCCCCAAATACTCCAGATCCTGTTCCTTCAGCGGTCTTTGACCCGTCTGTATACCAGGTTAGTCCATCCTGAAGGAATGTTATACATATCCACATTTCTTGATCCATTTTGTTCACCTCGAATGGTTTGTGGAAGTGATAAAGAGGGGCCATTTGGTCCGATCTCATTTGGAGTAGAGATCCTCCGATAGAATCTCCCATCTTTAAGTGTCCTGTTTCTGTCCTATTTCCCAGAGACAAGACACTTTGCTGTCGATAGAGTCCCATTCTTGCCTACGCCTGGATCACTATGTGAAGAGGCAGAAGGTCCAGAAGCGCCTCCATTGATGCAGTGGGCGTTGATTTCATTGTCCTTGTTATGCTCAGACAAGCAAGTCTTTGCACTTTACTAAGGCTGAGCATTGTTGTTGGTTGCATTGCTTTAGGCGATCATACCAAGGATACATAATATGTATCCTTGGTATGTTACTGAAGGCCTCACCACTCCAGTGTACAGCCAGTGCACCATCTGTGGTCTGAGGCCCCAGATTTTTTCATGAAGTCGTCTGACTGCCGCTAGTGTAGTCACCGCGCCCTCCTTGTGACATTTTCCAGATGTCGGTTCCAGGTCAGTTCGGTATCCAGCATGATTCCTAGATACTAGTTCTACTATATATAAGTTCCACTCCGACTCCCTTTAGGCCTTTTATTTGACCCTGGTTTATCCAGGGTTCTTCACGCGGGTTTAAGGACGGATAAGATCATCCGATATCTCGTGAGGAAGAGTCGATTTAGAAAGTCGCCAAGTCGGTAGGCCATTGGCAATGCTATCGCCGAGGACCGCGGTTGGTACTCCGCGTAAATAAAGTAAACCCCGCACAGATTATCCTTAACAGCAAATGGGAGACGTTAACTTAAAATACTTTACTTTTAAATTAAATTTTAAAAATAATGTAAAAATTTAAATGCACCAAGAAGTGATGAGCGAGACTGGTCTTGGTCTTGCAGTCTTGGTTTTGGTCTTAGTATTGAACAAAAAGCAAGACCAAAACCAAGACTAGCGTTTTTCTCATGTTTATATGGTAATAAGAAATTACTTATTATTTGTTCAAAAAATTATTGTTTTAATTTATTTCAAATGGTGTATTCTCAACTAATGAAAATTAAAAAAAAATGCAAAACTTACAAGAGAGTTGTAGCAAGACCAAGACCAAGGGAGTATTGGTCTTGGTCTTGTATTTGCTCTTCACTAAAACCAAACACAGGCAATTTTTCGATTTTTGATATACATATACCGGGTGTTTCTCAAAAGTGACTCACTCATAACTTTTGTAGTTTTTCAGATAAAAAACAGATTTAGTATTTTAGTATATTTATGACATAAATTAGGGATTGATTGACGTATTCAATTGTTTTCGGTCGTCACTTCCTGATGTTTCATCGGAAATGATTAACAACTGGGCACCCTCTATTTTTCTTTATTCGGTAAAAAATGACACTCATAGTGAATAGAATGACATATCATAAGTAAAATTTTGACATTTTTGCTTAAAAAAGTCGTATTTTAATTTTGAGTCTACAGTACTATGACCGTGTTAAAAACATTAATTTTTAATCAAGGAAAAACATTTCGAGGGTGTAATTTAAAAATAAAAAAATGTAGTAATTTACGGCAAAACAGGAAGTGACAGAAAGCAATTGAATACGTCAATCAATCCTGATTTGTGTGATATACAAAGTATCAAATGTCGTTTTTTTTATATAAAAAAAGTGAAAAAGTTATAGGGGTGAGAACTTTTACCACTTTCGAGAAACACCCGGTATAATATAGAGTCATCAAAAATACGCCATTTTTGTCGAGTTACCGATTTCAATTATAGTATTATCTGTAGTTATTGACTAAATAAAAAACGTACAGGGTGTCCCACTAAGAATAGCTCTCGGCTGTATCTCGGAAAGTCGTAGAGCTTGCGGAAAAAAATATTTATAACTAAAGAGAGCATGAGAAATTACTTCAAATTATTTTCAAGTTTGTAGAGCGGCCGCTAGAGGGCGCAACTGCTATTACAAATAAGAAAAAGGCATTTTTACACAATTTTGCCTAGATAACGGATACGATAAATAGATTCGTAATTTTCAGTAATATTTGCAAATTTTTTGTTAGAACCATTTTCCCCTATCTGCCAAAAGAAAGTGGTGGGAAAAGGTTAGATCTGTTTTTATTTAAATGTTAATAACTCCGGACTGATTGATCGGAATTCAACAGGTGAGTGCTCGTTTAAAAGAGCGTTTCTTACTCTATATTATACCATATAAACAATAAAAATAAGCTTTTGACCGTAGACACTAGGGGGCGCTGTCTTACTATTTAACAAACATTACGCGTTTTTTCGAAAAAGTTAAATGCGATAGTATATATAATTTTAGCTGATACTAAAGAGTAATAAAAGTTTAAAAATACAGCGAAAATCGCATCTTGATATCTTTTTTCAAACCAAAGTTATTAGCAAAATTATAATAAATACGAAAAAAATAAACCCTTAATAACCTTATCTTTCAAACACGGTATCCCTAGCCTTCTTTATTGTGACCATTCTAATAGAAAATAAGATAGAAAAGATTATTTCATTAAAAAAATTGAAAATGTACCAGAATACCATAATACTAGGTGTATTAATATCTAATAATTAAGATATCAATGAAAGTGACTAAGAAACGACGCCTCAGTGAATTCATGGTAGGCTTTGGAAAAGTTGCTTTTAGAGAGATAGTTTAAACTCAAAATATTATTATATCAACAATTTGATAGTCTCAACGGCGTTTTTTGTCTTTTGATTGCTTTTCTAAAAATGCCTTTCTTTAAAAGAAAAAATAAAACGCTGCTAAAACTATCAAAATGTTGAATTTAATAACTCTTTGACGTTTATACTATTACGTCAAAAGCATCTTTTTTCCACAGGCTACCATGACTTCACTGAGGCGTCGTTTCTTATTCACTCTCATTGATATCTTTTATTTATCTATTATTAGATATTAATACATCTGGTATTATCGTATTCTGGTATATTGTCGATTTTAGAATAAATCAATCGTTTCTATCTTATTTTTTTATTAGAATGGTCATAATCACAAGAGAGCTACTGTAACCGTGTTAAAAAAATAAGGTAATTAAGGGTCTAATTTTTCGTATTTATTATAATTTTGCTAATACCTTCAGTTTGAAAGAGGATATCAAGATGCGGTTTTCGCTAAGTTTCTCAGCTTCTATTACTCTTTACTATCAGCTAAAATTATATATACTATCGCATTTAATTTTTTTGAAAAAACGCGCAAGGTTTGTTAAATTGTAAGACAGCGTCCCCTAGCGTCTACATTCAAAAGCTTATTATTATTGTTTATACGTTATAATATAGAGATGAAACGCTCTTTTAAACGAGCCCCCGTTTGTTAGATTCCGTTCATCCAGTCCGGGGTTATTAATGTTTAATTAAAAATATATCTAACCTTCCCCCACCACTTTATTTTGGCAGATAGGGGAAAATGGTTTTAACAAAAAATATGCAAAATTTACGGAAGATTATGAATCTGTTATTTATAGTATCCGTTATCTAGGCAAAATTGTGTAAAAACTACTTTTTTATTTTTAATAGCAGTTGCGCCCTCTAGCGGCCGCTATACAAACT
>NW_022146999.1:0-5076 GCF_002938485.1 Sitophilus oryzae
TAATATTTTCTACGTTTTCTAACTTTTGGTTCAGTGTAATTTATATTAGATCCTCATATTTTAGCTATATGCGATAAAATTTTGTACGAATATTTCAAAGAAAAAATTTTGAATCTAAATTCGTATTCAAGAAAGGACCCACTAAGAAATTTATCCTCTTGGATTGCAGTTCCTCTTGGATTTCAGTCATTTTTCATATAAAACAGACATGTCTGTTTTAAAATTTTTGATTTAGTTGCTTTATTTTCAACAGATTTATTTTTGAAAACTATAAAATAATTTATTATTGCAGTTTTATGATTAAATGAAAAATGGGCGAATTTTGACCGCACTGTTGTGAAAAATGAATTCAAGCGTATATTAAATTTATTAATGCCCGATCTAAAAAGCATTAATTTAAATATTTGGTCATAACCGAATATAAAAGTTGTGTTCTATTTTTCAAACCATATTATCAAAGGAAAAAACCATTATCTTTAAATTTTAAATAATATTTTAGACCTAATCCTCGATGCTGACTACTAAACATTGCTAACAAAGACAAATAGTAAGGCATATAAGTTATAAGTACCATATTAACTTGTTTTTATGTTTCTAAAATAATAAAAATAAATTTAATTATGCCAAATAGCGCATAATTTCACGTTAATTTATTGTTAAAATTAATGTTCATGGGAGAACATTTAATGATTTTTCTTTATGATCATACTGTATGGCTTAATTTAAATATTTAAAATAAAATAAATTAAAATGACTGTAACTAAATTACTACCTCTAAAACCTACTTATTTTATAACTTTACTGTTCTAATAGTTTAAAATCAATGATATAATCTATAAATAAATGCATATATTAAATTGCTAAAAGTTAAAAAACATTTTTTTTTTCATTACTCCAATTTCTGTTATATTTTTTAGTTATCAAATTTTCTTTTTAGCTAAAGATTTATATAAAATAAGCTTGCAAGCGCTTTCAGCCTTTTTTAGAGTTCAAAATAGTCTGATGGTATTTTATAGAGCATGTTGTTTGTATACCATACTCCAGCATATAATATATTTTCTCATACTCAATGACCCTTACGTCTCCTAAATAACAGCACTTGAAAAGAAAGCATACAGCGAAATTTTTAATAAAGATTTTGAAGGAACATTTTGAAAATTTATGCTATAATTCACAAAAAAAAATAAATGTCATAAAAAAATTTCATATGAAATTTGTAACTGTTTGATATTCTCTCACAAAAGTATTTTAAGTGATTTAGTGTTACTGAGATTCAATGCTTTTCATTATTGGGTTATTATAACAAGTTGTTGAACAGTATGGCTTGAAGAAAAGATGCATTGAATAATTTATGAAACAAACTTAACAAGTTTATTTCATTTATCGTTAATTGTAGTGATTTTTTTATCTTTATATTTTCATGTTGTTTATTTTTTGAATTTATACTTTTTATAAAATACGTATGTATTTATTTAGTTAGTTGCTTTATATACAACTCGCGTGTACCCGCAACTTCGTTTGCGTCGAATTAATCATTTATAATGGTGATGATAAAGCAAAGCAAGAATTTCCATTAACATACAAACTGGATAAAATTTTCTCACATTTATGTCAGCATGAGAAAAAACAATATGTCGATATTATTATATAACTTGGTAATATTTGAGGGGTAGTTTCATCTCGTTGGAATTTGACTTTCGAAAAATCCGTTTGCAAAATATAAGCTTTTTACATCAAGCGGTTTAAGTAGAATCGTGGTTAATCAATTACCCAACTTTTTGGAACACCCTGTATGATTTTTTAAAAAAATTCAGAATATGTAAAAAAATAAATAATGCGTGTTCAAGCGTTTTCCCGAAAGACTAACCGTTTTTTAAATAACAAATATTGTAATATTTGAGGGGTGGTTTCACCCCCTTAGAATTCGAGTTTCCAAAAATCCCTTCTTATCGAACCTCTACACCCTAAAGTCAATCCGTTTTCCAAAAATCAGCTTTTTACGTCAAGCGGTTTAAGCAGGATCGTGATTAATCAATGACCAGATTTTTCGAAACACCCTGTATATATTTTTAAAAAATCTTAAAATATGTAAAAAAAACAAAATAATATATACGTGTTTAAGCGTTTTTTCGGAAACTTGAACGTTTTTTAAATAAAAAATATTGTAATATTTGAGGGGTGGTTTCACCTCCTTGGAACTGGAATTTCGTAAAATCCCGTCTTATCGAATCTCTACACCCTAGAATCAACCTGTACGCCAAAATTGAGCTTCTTACGTTGATTGGTTTGAGCAGGATCGTGATTAATCATTGAGTCAGTCATTTAAGGATTTTATATATCAGTATAGATTTTTGATACTGCTTGGACACTACGATAAAAAATATTTTAATATAACACACTTGTAGATATGCTGTATTTATAAAATCAATGTATTTAATATTCCAAAAAAAAATAAAAAAATCATTATTTTATCATTTTTGTGATAGCCTTGACGCACACAGAATTGGTTTTTAACTAAAACTGTTTTCTTGTGATGCTTCAATGTCAATTAAATGAGCTAGCGCTCACTGATCAATCACGAGATTTAAGACAGGTTTAGGCTCATTATTTGGTCACAATAAAGCTGATCGCTTTATGTTAAAGTATTTTCAGTCGCGACACGTTTTGTATCTGCTGCCGTGCATAATTGATTGTAAATAAAATATTTTGCTTTCTTCCGAAACACAATATTTTAATAAAAGACAAAAACGGTTTCGACTAAAACAGTTTTATTTTTTTGTGTGCATCCAGTCATACTGTTTTCTTTGATACAACTTCTTTAGGCCTTTTAAAATAAGGATTATTTATTTCACAATATATTTGTTTAGGATAATCATTTTCTTAGTTCTGAAAAATGTATAGAATGTTCAGCCATCGTTCAATGTCACGTCATATATTGCCGAACTCTCTCAATCTCTTGACAATTAGATGATCTGTCATCTTGCTGGTGAATCTCTGGATCTCATATTCTTTTTAGTAATTATCATTGTCATTTGATTTGGGGTTATAATTTTCTTTTTATTTTAAAAATACCTAAAAGATTTAACCAAAATGGACAAGAGCTCATTGCTAGGCTTATAAATTCTCTTTCTCGAGAAAAAGATGCCGGTAGAACATTCTTGCCCGTGGACGCCGTATATGAAGTAAGTATAATGAAAAGATGTAATATTCCTATATAAATACAAATTTATAGCGTTTTTAAGTCAATAAAAAATGAAAAAATGCCGGAAAAAAAACGAAACTAGCTCAATCAATAATATAGGAACGTACTTAAAATTTTCTAAACAATATGAACTCATCTCAGACACAGACTAAAACGCATATTTGACAAATAATGATGACGTAAGTGGGTAAAGCGTGCAAAAAGCCAAACACGTCAAGCAATAGCGGCGAGAACAAGCTTAGAATTATTTCGAAAAACTTTAAATTGCCTAAAACGACAAGAGACATTACGGGAACTGTCTCGAGAGCTAACTCGGAGCGAGCAAAATACTGCTACATATTTTACTGCTCGAAATGTCTTCCAGATACTTACATCTCCCAATGTAGTTGAAATGTCGGTTGGCCTGTTCCGTCCTAGCTTCCAGATCTATCCACTTGTTCAACGTTTCCAGTTTCCGTTGTAAGTCAGAGGCGTCCATGTTTTCTGGATCTTCGAATTAGATTAAAAGTATTATGCAGAGAAATAATTAGTTTTTTGTAGTATAAGTCGATTTAAACGAGAAATAACACAAATCTTAATATTTGTAATCTAAAAATATGACCAAGATAGTTAAATAATGAAAGTATCTCATATAAATATACAGAGTGGTCCGAAATGTATATATTTATAAATTATAAAAAAGTTCGTATAAATGTATGTCCTAAAATGCTTAGTTCCGGAGATACATGGTGTAGAAGTTTCATTTTTATTTCGATTTTTTCGAAATAATTTCTAAAGTAGGTAATGTCAATATTTATATAAAAATTCCACACCTGTAATTTTTAACGAATCAAAACGTATTTTTTTGACAAATCACCAAGGCAACGGATAAATTTTAGTGAAAATTTTTTCTTGTGGGCACCCAACAGCGAATTATACTGGAAATTTTTTGACGTTTATAATGACAGAATATCTTTTTGAGAGTCTTTTGGTTTTTATTTGTTTACATGATAATTTTGATACATTTCAATTACAAAGCTGAGATGAAAGTTTGTAAACTGCTTCCATACGCTTGACTTCGATTTCCTAGTATTCGCGGTGTCAACTGCTTAATCTCCTGGCGAATATTTTCTTTGCTTTCATGACCGAAACGAAACATTTTTTTTAAGCCGTGCCGCTTGACTGCTTCAAAACTGAAATAGTTTTTAGGTTTGGGTTTTCTAGCTAGGTATATTCTTTGGTTTGGGTGTCACTTAGTTGTCATAGTAACTAAATAATCAATTCGACCAAAAATCGAAAAATACATTTTAATTATTTGATTTTCAAACACAATTTGCCGCGGAATTTTCTTACCGAATACTACATGAGGTCAAATTAAATCCGGACATTTTTTCTCGCTCCATGAATATTTTTAGAAAATTATCAAAATAATAATTTTCAAAATATTCATAAGCTCGAAAAAATTTCCGGAAATAATTTGACCTCTATTGGTATTATTAGTGGTGTCTGGGAGTTTTTTGACATGAGAAATTACTCTTACTTGTAGAGGGCGACACCTACTATTTTTAACAGGTTTGAAGAGTAATAACTTTTTACCCGTACTGTATAAAACTACTGAGTCAAAAAATATACATTCACGATTTATCATCATTTTTTTGCAGACAAAATCAATGATACATATTATGTATTGACTATTTCCATAATATCTTGAGAACGGTTGTTTATAGCGAAATTTTTTAAGTAAAAAGTCACGGAAATGTATATTTTTTTACTCAGTAGCTTTATACAGGTACGGATAAAAAGTTATTTTTTTACTCTTCAAAACATTTAAAACACATGTAGGTATAGAGTGTCATATTGACATCAAAATAAATTCTATTATGTCAAAATACTCC
>NW_022146999.1:5176-14718 GCF_002938485.1 Sitophilus oryzae
TTGGTATGGCTGGTTGGGTTACGTATTGCTACCTTTTAATTCTATAGTGATGCAGAGTTTTTTTAGTTTTGGATTATTTTGTAATGGTCATTCTTTCAATAAGATATATCTGCCCCTGTATCTAATAAAGATGTAATTCTTTATCTTTTATATCTAAAGAGGGATTTAATTATCTCTAATTGTTGGTAACTATCGGAGAATAATACTGATTTATGCGGTATGTCAATTAAGGTTTGCTCAATTTTAATTTTCCATTTTTATGCTCAGGTAGTTTGTAATTCATAGAACAGCTATTATATAATTTTAAGAGCGCTTAATCGGCTGCTCGCGACCAAGGCTTCGCTCTCGTTTCCCGAAAAATTTTGAGATGTGCTCGGTTCTGAAAAATAGTTATCTGCTGAATTGATTAACGACTGAGAATTTATAGTTTGAATTTGTTGTGGTGATCTATTATTTGAACTATTAAAATTGGTAGTTCTGGATTCATTATTGTAATTAAGAAAAATTTTGAGATTTGTTGAGGTATCAGAAACATTTTATATAGATTGAGGAACTTGTGAGTTATTAAAATTTCTTGGATTCTGAGAATATCTATTGTTGTAATTTGAACGAGGGTTATTACTGTTATAATTGTTACCATAATTACGATTATAATTACGCACGTCGTTGTTCTGGTTAAAATTTTTGATTGTTTAGCAGTTTCGATTAGTGAAACGTACTTGATTATATTGTACTGTGGTACTGTGCTTGTGTTTGAAAATTATTATTGCTATTAAAATTTTGTGGTGGGCGTGTCTGATTATTGCTAGGTACATTTCTATTATATGAGTTACTATTTTGTTCTTATTGCCTAAGCTGTCTACCATGTGATGTTAAAAATGATTATTTTAAAACAAAATAAGCAGGAATTATTAGAAGAATGATTATTTAATTGTCTATTTCCACGCTCTACGAAACCTATATTTTAAAATGCGAGTTTTAAACCTGTCATTATTCTCAAGTTCCATTTCAATTGCTAATGATAAAACTTTATCTAAATATGTGGTATTTTCGGCAATAATACGCATTTGAATTTTTACATCGAGGCATCTGTTTCAACTATCTAAAATATTAAAAAAAAAAAATTTAAATTTCTATTAAAACAGTAGCTTCGTTATTTGCATAATTTAAGTGACACGTTTCTTTATATTTATTAAAAGAGAATTTGTAATCTATCGCCATATTCTTTACAGTTTCCCTAAATGTTGCTTTTATATTCATTATTTGTGTTAGAAAATGCGATGGTGGTGTTTTATCAGTAAAGTGCTCTAATAGAAATCTTTTAGTTCTTCCCAATTTTGGAAACTGTTTATATTGTGTACCTCTTGTGCCTTCCCTTTAATTTAGTACCAAAATTAAATCTACTAGTAATTCTTTTGATCCGCTGTGTACGTTTTAATATTGAATCGCAATTTTTAAGAAAAATTTAAGGTGAATTTAAATCACCCTGACCATCAAATGAATTATTAAATTCAGAACATCAGTTGCGTATTTACCTCCTGCCATTATTATATTTTATTAATGATTTATTACTTTAGTTTAAAATTATTATTTATTTTTATAGATGTATTTTTAGTTTGAAGGAAAAAATATTTTACGAATTTTAAGCAATATTTTTTTTTTTTTATTGCAGCACAAATTGTGTGTGTCTTAACCGTCTAACTAGCAAATCAGAGAAAAACGGTAGCGTCACAATTACAGTAAATGGAAATGAAGACTTGCCCCGTGTCATCTAGCAGACGAACTAAAAGCCCTGGAGACTTGCTGCTGCGTCTGGCGCTCCTTCAGTGTCCCAATGTCTACGTCTCGTGTCGGGCTTCTTGCCGCTTCTTGGTGCACCTTCAAGAACTGCCCGTTGCCTCTATCTTCTTCCAAAATGGTGGGTTTTCTGCTGCGTCTGGTGCACCTTCAGGAAACCTTGGTAGTTTTACCGCTGCCACCAATGTCGTGATCCTGGATTGGACCATCGTCGTCACCAATCTTGTAGTCGCTGCCACCAAATGTTGTAGTTCTCTATTTGACTCGTATCACCACTTGTTGGGAATGTTATTCTTTATTTTTTATAATTAAATTCTTATTAAGTTATTTATTACTTTTTATTTTTAAACTTTTAATACAAAATATAAATTTAGCAGTATTACGTCTATGAAAATTTTTATGAATGTCCCAGGTCCCTTCTGTGACCGTGATTTTATGAGAATGCCCTCGAAAATCCACGGGCGTACCTACTATTTCTTAATAATATTTTTCAGGTAGGTTTGCAAAGGGACAAACATGACCATTTCTTAAGTAAATAGAAACCAGACATCGCGTCTGAAAGTAAACGAATTACAAGGGAAAACTAAAAATGATGCAACTATTTATGACTATTTCTTCCAAATTTCATCTTAAGGTAATGGTTCTGTTTATTTGCATCACCCATCTTTCTGAGAAGAATAATAATGTTGATGGTATTTTTCGTACCTTAAATTCTTTAGGCATAGCCGTAGAATAAGGGTAAAAATAATATTTTATACAATTTGTCGAATATACATATACATATAACCATATTAAATGTATGTTCACAACAACTGAAAAGTTCACTTCGGACTTGATTCCGACTTCAAACACACCGTAAGCTAAACCACGCTAAACGTAGTACGCTATAACGGACCATGGGCCGTCGCGAGGGGTGGTGGGACGGTCGGCTCATTTCATTCTGGAAGACTAGCAGCGACGGTGCCAATAGTTCTAGACGTTAACTATTAATTTAATTAAGACATTGAGATTTATTGATATTCGGTGAAGGTTTTAAAGTCACCTTTTCTGCAAATCAAACTAAGTAGATAGGCGCAAATTTGAGATGTGGCAATGTCGCCTTCTCTATCTCAGTTGGTTTTTACAGTACGTAGTCAACCTTCGATTGTTTGATCGGGTTAAAATGCAAAATGTGATATCTGTTCTTCCTAAATCTATGTGAATAACTTTGAATTTTGACCGTTATTTTTTACCAACATGGCAAATAAAATCCCTCTGTCAAAAAAGTTACTGATATTCTTTAGATTGAGTGCCTGAACGAATCAGATAGGTAAGTGACAGTTCTTCCTCTTCTTGCAACAATAAACACGAAATGTCATAATTGTCAAAAGTATAATGTCATCAGCTTTTGACATTTCTAAATATCAGACCAATGTCATCTCTAATAGAACAGCCTCGGAGCGAGATTTATGACGTCACGCTAGTTAGATACTACGGATTAATAAATATATTGTAGAATACATGGAAAAGATAATTATTCCGCGTATTTTTGGTTTTGGAGTACGATTTCAGCCATAGTCAATGTAGATAGTTTTAGTGTTAAGAATAATAATTTTAAAAAATATGTGGTTATCTTTTGACAAGTTTATATTAATTTATTAATTGCAGTAAACATTATGTGGTGTTAGGTTAGGTTGTGAATATTTTATATGTAATTTTTTGGATTATATTCGACACTTTTTTTTTGGATTATATATGACACAACACTGATAAACGTTTTTTTTAACCAAAAAAAAAATAATGAAAACCCAAATGAAAACTTAATCAGCGTTTTTCCGGAACCTAAATTCCAAGAAAATCAAAAATTTTTTTTTTTATTTGATACCCATCGCTGACGCCTTTTTTTCTATGATATTGTATTATTTGCAAATATAATTTTTCGAACATTGATACTTGCAAAATATACATATAAATTTTGTGAATGCAAATAATAATTCATCACTATTAGTAGATATTGAATATTTTTTGTTAAATTAGATCGATTTTCAAACACCAAAATTTAAAATATATGTATTGTACGTTTTACCCATTATCTTATGTACCTATTCATTATTTGTATATTGTAAAACATTTGCTGCATTTTTATGGTTCATAGTTTATTTGCCAAAGTATTTATTACTATAAATATTGTATTTATTAACTGTGTATTATATATATTTCATCTAAACTATATCATTTTTAAAATACAAACCAAAAATACGAGGAATAATTATGTTTTCCATGTATTCTACAATATATTTATTATTCCGTAGTATCTAACTAGCGTGACGTCATAAATCTCGCTCCGAGGCTGTTCTATTAGTGACGGCATTGCGTCAGCATGGCCGCAAGTTGCTAACTTTGGTTGCTAACCTAATAAAATTAACACTAGAAAAGCCGACAGCCGACGGTAACTGTCAAATTCAAAGTTATTCGTTTCACAGAGTATACCACTACATAACTCTAGCAGGCATGTTGAACAATAGAGAACAACGGCATACGGTCGAGTCGGCCTACAAACACGTAAACGTTTACGTACGCATGCGCACTTCTTATATTTTTTATTTTTTATACACGTAAAAGATTCTTTACGTCTACGTATACGTGCCAGCAGCGGCCGACTCGACCGTATACCGTTGTTCTCTAATGACTGATTTTTTTTTTCGTACAAATATTCTCCTAGTATTTACTATATTTTTTTGTCTCTTGTAAAAAGAACATAAATAATTATTGAGAAATAAAAATGTTTCTAGTTGCCCACAAAAAATATTTCCAGTCACGTCAAACGTCAAACTATTGTCACTTATTACTACTTTCTATTTACTGCGTAGATTTTTATTCATATTTTAGAACGAAATATTGCTAATGAACTCTTACAGGAACTTATTAATACTGTACAAATATAATAGCTCAAACTATTTGTGTATTTAAGTTGCTGTTTGGTCTAGTGTTAACGTCGCCGGCACACGTCTCAAAGATATCAATCCCAAGGTGGGCACAGAAACTGACCCAGAAAATTGGAGAGCAATTCACAAGCAAGTGATTCAAAGTGCTTACGAAGTGATCAAACTAAAGGGATTTACCAATTGGGGAATTGGTCTGAGCGTAGCTGCAATCGTGAGGAGCATTTTGACTAATTCACACAAAGTTCTTCCAGTTTCGACATACATTAAAGTAGGTTTATAATGCAATTATATACAGGATGGTGCATCGTCGTTGGAAACATAGGAAATCCCATCCAACTGTCCAAATATTTGCTCCCGTATTAATTTAGCAGCTAAGTCGTAAAGAGTTTTTTAAAGGTTTGCGTATGCTGAAAACACGTGCCAAATTTGAACAATTTTGGACAAGCTGATTTTAAGTAATTTAAGTGTTCTATAATTTTGTCATGTCAAATTATGTTTTCTAAATATTAGGCTTACATAATTACAAAAATGCATTTCGGGGACACTAACGGTAATTATAACCTAGTAGTGTAGAGAATACAACAAATTACATTTGACAATGATAAAATCATACTTTGACAACTTAAGGTATGTTGACATTTGACCGGTTTTGCATTGTTACCTGTTCAGTTTTAATCTAAAAATAGATGGAGTTTTTCTAGTAATTACTTAAAATAGTCTTGTCCAAAATTGTTCCAATTTGGCATGACCAAAATGTTTAAAAAAACTATTTAAGACATAGCTATAAAATGAAGAGGGGAGCCAATATTTGGACAGTTCAAAACTTGTATGGTATTTTCTATGCTTCCAACCAAGAACAGTTAACCTAATAGGACTGCCCATTCAGCCAAAAGTGTTCGCCAGGTGCATGCGAAAACTACTCGCTTTGTGACGTCATTGTAGTCCTTGTCATGGTTATTACTCCTTATCCGGCAACCAATAATACACACATGTGCATTATTGGTTGCCGAATACAAAACGTTCATTATTTAGTTTATTTATTTAAACACCTTATATGTATGCAGTATAGAAGATTAACTGTATAAATCGTATTAAATACTCGGATAATACATTTTTAAGAACAGCAGTTCCCAGCATCACCTTTTGCACGCATTCTTTTTAGAGGACTTCCATATTTTGCTCTAAAATAATTAATAAACAATATCGTAGGCATTTAGTAAGCACTTTGTCACAATCTACAACACAAAATGAACGTATTTATACACTCTACAGCTCAAAAACTTTAAAGACACCTTTTTCACATTTAAAATTGACAAAATAATTAACTCAAAATTTCTCACCTATTATTTTTATAAGTTTACCATAGGCAACTAATAATACACACTATCATGACAAGGACTACAATGACGTCACAACTGTCAGCTGAAGCGCGGGAAGAAGCGAACGTACGTCTTATGAGGATGAGCAATCCTATTAGTTTACAGTTCTTGATCTCTTGCTATCTTGTTTTTTCAATCGAGTTTAGATTTATCTTTTGAATATTATTGGTCATTATCTCATTATTAGAATGAAATTTGGATGGTAATACTTACTATGAGCGCTACATATTTTAATAATAAAAAAGTGTCGACAGATGGGTTATCACTAGAATATTGTTCTGAAAAAACATGTGAAATAAAATATAAAAATGAAAAATAAAACTTATTTTTACGTGATAAATCTCCCCATGGCACATGTTTTTTGAAACACCCTGTAGATACGTTTTCATTTATACTCCCACTATGCACCTATGGTAATCGCAAAACAATTTCCGATGCACGTGATCAACTTTGAGTGACAAGCAATAGCGACAGCGCTGCCAGATTGTGATGAATTTATGAGATGAATCTTAATTTAAAATTGACAAACAATATATTTATTATATCAAGTTTTAAAGAGTTTGACGTTTTAATTTTAATTTAATAACTAATATTTGAGTAATTAATTGTTTTATTTGTTTTATAGCTTATTTTACTAATGATATACTGGCAAAAACTAGTCCATTATGAAGATTATTCTAAGCTTTATTATGCCTTACATATATATACATCTTACAACGCCATAATAGTAATAACAAGTAAGAGGGTGCTATTAATGCACAAAGTAATAACCACAGAATTTAACAAAAACTAAGTTTGAAAATGTGCTTATCAATCAAACTTACTTCTCTGACTGCAGTCAAGGGTAATAAAAATCCTTTATTGTCACGTTCTCGTTCAAATTGTTTATCGGGGAAGCTACAAGCTCTTTGCTTCGACTGTTAAATGCTTCGGCATATTTTCAACACACAATTTCAAGAAATGCAATACAAAAACTCGAAAATTTATTTCCTAAAAGAACTGTTTGTGCTTAAAAGTGCAATTTAAAAAAAAAGACTACGAAAATAGACAAAAAACGAGCATTGCTCACAAAGATTCAACAACACGATATTATACAAAATAATAACTGACATTAGGATAATTGTCAAATAATAAAGGACACCATTGCCGAACACGGCGCAATGTGACCAACATAGCGATAATTAAAATTCGGTTTAAACAAATTTTTGCAGTTTTAATCTAAATAAAATATCTGTTACAATCATTTGTTCTATAAAGTAAAATGAAGAGCTGGTCGGTATCTTAAATTATTCAACAAATTTAAAAATTTTTGCCAAAATTTCATTTAGTCAGGTTTATAGACTTTAGTGTCCATGTCGATATAGTCTGTACAACGACAAAATCCTTGACAGTGATAGATGTGTCTGTCATTTTAATTTCAAAGTAGTTTATTTTATTTTACAAAGAAATAAGTTGGTACCTACAATTGGAACGTATAATCTTTGAATAAGAAGACTAAGGAAGGAGCATATAAAAAATCTTAGGTACACCGCGATGGGCCTCAAATATGGCCGACTTTAATTCCGGTTTATCAGTGTCGTTCTAATTTTATTTAAAAAATGTAAAACTATGATGTAGGGTAGACGTGGGGTAGACTCAATAATTTGTTGTTTTATTTTACGTTGTGAATAAATGTTGGTAGTTATTAAAATTGTTATAAAAATATATAATTCTAATAAAAATAGATAAGTTATAATAAGTATTTATTAACACAAACATCCGATATGCTACTGAAGCAGGTAAGTCAAATTGACGTATCTAAATTCTTTGACATCTAATATTTGACAAGTAGTAAATAAAAGCAAAAATGCAAGAAAAAATATATAATTAGTTAATTTAAGTGAATTTCATAAATGATCGGTTTACTACACGTACCTATGTATATTATATAGTCAATTACTAGCGAAAAGTTGTTACATTATTTCACTCGATTTTTGCCGAGATCTACCACACTCTACACAACCAACTATTTTAGAGTCTTTTTCGATAAATCGCGATAGTGTTACTGTTAATTTAAGTTCTGCCACAATTTCCATCTAGATTTACTACCTTTATACAACTATCAGTAGTAGAATAAATAATAAATTACATAAAATAAGCTTCGTAAAGATTGAAAATCCACAAAATTTCAAATCAAATTCAAATGTGTCAAATGAATCGTCAAACAGAACTGTCAAGGATCCCCACCCTAGAGAGCTTTTATGGTGCCTTTTCCGCCCACCATGCATGAATACATGGATAGCATTATGCTCCTTCCTTAGTCTTCTTATTCAAAGCGTATAATTAATATATTTAAATTTTGAGTGACAAGTGATTACTTCAAAATATTGTGAAAAAAACTGTATAAAACTGAAAAAATCTAATCATGGTTAATTAACAATCTTAATTTTTTCTGCAGTACTAAAATGTATTATTTACCTATCGTGTGATATTATTTTACAGAAACTCCAGTTTTTGGTACCATATACGAGATGGTATACAACTTTATGTGTGGATAATACAACTCTCTGGCCATAGTCTCTAGCAAAGTGTGTTTCTGGCGGTTTCTCTGCACCGAATATTAACTGTAAACTGGTCTGGGTAAACACTTAATATTCCCTCGAGTTTTCCTCCACTTAATTTTAAAAAACACGAAACACAAGTAACAACACAGTCCAAAATTCAAAATATTTATCATTTCTATTTGACATAATTTGACACAAAATTATAACCTATAATTTGGCAAGAGTTTGACAACTCTCAAAAATCTTAAGTCGAGTTCATACGCACAGGCGTCCGTTTGTCGTTCATCGTTACGTCAAACCAATAATATTGAAATATGATCTGTCGTTTTTGAAATAAACCAATAAAAATCGTTAAAAACAACAAGAGACGACGCATGACGTATTTATTTATAAACCCATCGATAGTTAACTGAAAAAATATTAGAAACTTTTTTTAATGAAATAAATGGATTGGTATGGAAGTCATCTGCTTTTTTTCTGTCATCGTCTGTCGAAATCTTGAGACACACAACCTGAGAAAAAAAACAGAGTATATGATTGAGGACGTGCTTCGAAAAATTTTTTGCGATTACAATATTTGAAGATAAATATAAATGAAATTGTAATTTTCAACGCATTTTTATAAAATTCAGTGATGAGCCAATGCAATTGGTCTTTTTATGTAAGACCAAGACCAGTCTCGCTCATCACTAATAAAATTGCAACAAATTGCTCATCACTAATATAATCTACAACCTAATCATACATATTCCTATTTATAATTGCTTGTATATTTAGGGTTTATGCGGTAATGAGCATGAAGTATTTTTATCATTACCGGCTGCTTTAGGCCGAACTGGTGTCGCTAGTATTGTCGAGTTGAACCTTTCGGAGGAAGAAAGATGTTATTTGAAGTTTTC
>NW_022147000.1:0-29767 GCF_002938485.1 Sitophilus oryzae
TTCTCTTTCGTATCGATTGCTGATTGAATTGGAGCCAGAAATGGCTCAAAACGAAATAAGTAAATTACCAACAGATATTCAGGCTGAGGCGACAAACGCCATATCCAAACTACTTCCATTTAAATCCCGAATAACTTATGAAAAGGCATACAAAAATTTTCAAAAATGGAAGCAATTAAAAAACGTGCGAGAAGAAATAAAGTTTTTAACCTATCGTCCCTGTTAAAGTATAATTTAATCTAAAAAAAATAAATTACAAGCAGAAATTTTCATTCCTCAGAAGTCTGTGACGCCGTTTTTTTCGATCTACGGTAGTATCTAATTGTCGTAGACCTACATTTAATTTTTCACGCCAAATTAAAATGCTGAATCAAACAGAACAACTATAAAAATTACTAGGTAATAAACCTTTAATATTCAAGATTAACTACTAAACGATATCGATTCTAAAAGGATTTAAAAAAATCAGATTCCGATAAGTAGTCAATTAAAGTTCTTTATTAGCGGTAAAATGTCAACGGGAGCGAGAAAAAAAAGTGCCTGTCAAAACGAATGCCATAAATATGTTGCGAGCACTTGAGAAGATCGTTTCTTCATGGTTTTTGCAGCGCGTGACATTCCCATTCTTCCATTCTTGTTCGAAGCAACTGATTTACTCTTTTCCTTACAAGGTTAAACTGTTAAGATTCGATTTTAGACCATATACGTGGATAACTAGTGGACACGCCTTTTCCAGTCTGTGATTTAACGCTGTAATTTTCACTGTGGACATTTTTTGGAGTGTAGACTACCTGGGAATCGGGTTTCCATAAAAGTTTTTCGGACTTTGTTAATATATTAATAGCTCCCGTATATAGCGTTTAATGCCTCGGGAGTAGCAAGGTACAGCTTGCCATACTAGAGCCGTTCTAACTAACCTAACCTAACACCAGAATACCTCATCACTGAGTGCGCCGAGACGACAACCATTCGTGCTATAGACATTGGTATTGGTACCACTGATATCGGAGATGAAGAACTAACTTACCCTGTAAAACCGTCTCATATACCGGCTTCTGTCAAAGCCCTCAGACTGTGTGATGTGTTATATCTCAAGAAAGGAGGAAATAATAATAGATCTATAAGATATTATACAATGTACTATCTACAAAGATTCTATTTTGTCTTTACTGAGTCACAAAAGTCAGAAAAAATACCTTAGTGACACGTGTAGGTAGTTTTTTTCAATATACGTTCGTATTTCTTGCATTTTTTTCATATGTAACACACCCTCGATGGGCGTGTACCATGTAACAATACGAAAAAAATACATAATATGATACATATAGAAACGGTTTACTGAATTGTAAGTGATATCCGTCTTGATGTTTTTTCATATTTGTAGGTCAATCCGATCCTCTAGTTGCACCGTTGTGCATAATCATTGTTTACAAAAAAAAGGATCTATCTATTAAAAGACGTCATAGAGTTTTTGTTGTTGTTGGTTTATATAAAAAAAATATATATAAAGGTACAGTTAAATATGTACTTATGCTTATGCTTATACAGGGTTTTTAAAGCAACTGACATTTATTAGAAGTGTTTTTATGATTTAATACAGAGACGGACAATTAATTGTAGTGTTTCAAGTAAAGTTTTTCTTCAAGTCATAATATTTGTTCTTATCATATTTGTCCTTATGTGAGGATAGGATATTGAGACTTATGCGCAGAAACAGATGAACCAATGGAAGCACAAGAGACAAGCCAAAGAGACAATACAGAAGATCATGCGCAAATCACTTACAAGCAAGTAGAAGAGACAATAAGGAAACTTAAAAATAGAAAATCTCCTAATCAAGATAAAATACCAAACGAGCTAATAAAAAACGCAGGCACGGCTATCATAGAGGAATACACAAAACTGTTTAACATTATGTTAAACATAAGAAAATACCAGAAGAATGGAAACAAAGTATAACAATACCCATTTTTAAAAAAGGAGATAAAACAGACCCAACTTAGAGGAACTTAACAAACTATAGAGGAATAACATTACCGAGCACCTCGCTAAAACTTCTAAGATCATTGCGGACAAAATCTCCTCAATAGTGCCAATAAGCGAGGAACAACAAGGATTCCGAAGAAACAGATCAACTACCGATGCATTATTCATACTCAGGCAACTAGTTGAAAAATCCTTAGAATATAACTCTCCAGCCTATCTGTGTTTTATAGATTTAACAAAGGCCTTTTATAGAGTCCAACTAAAAGACATCATCACCACCTTGGAAAGCAGTAATGTCTCGAAAGAACTCACAGAACTTATCAAGGACTTAAACACAAACACAACAACCCAAATAAGAACAAACTTTACCTTAACGCAGCACCTTCGAACTACAACTGGTATTCGCCAAGGCGACAGTCTTAGCTCTCTGTTATTCAACATAATCATGGATCAAGTAATAAAAACCGTCAAGAATACTGGATTAGGATATCGAATGGGAATGCATAAAGTAAACATATTATGCTATGCCGATGACGCAGTACTTATTGCAGAGTCAGAGGACGACCTCCAAAGAATGCTACAAGCTTTTAACAGACAGGCAGAAAAACTTAACATGGAAATTTCCACAAATAAGACCAAATGCATGACCATTACAAAGGAGCCTTTACGGTGCAAATTGGTAATAAAAAACAAAACTATTGATCAGATAATGTTATTCGAATACCTCGGATGCAAAATTACAAGCTCAGGATTCCTGGAAGAAGAAGTAAGGAAACAAGCCAATAAAGCTGCCGCAATATCAGGACATCTTAAATATCCCATATGGAAAAACAAACATTTGAGTACAGAATGTAAGTCAAGAATATACAAAACCTGCATACGACCAGTGATGACATATGGTGCGGAAACCAGAGCTGAAACATCAGTAACAAAGAGAATCCTACGAACTACTGAAATGAAGACCTTAAGAATGATAACTGGATACACATTGAGGGACAGACAGAGAAATGTAGACATAAGAGAAAAGTGCCAAACAAACGACGTTGTCAGATGGATAAGGCAGAGAAGAAGAGAATGGAACCAGCATGTCAATAGAATGGGCCCCGACAGAATGGCCATAATAATTCGCAACAACGTACCCCATGGCAGAAGACCTACTGGACGACCACCTAAACGTTGGCAAGACAGTTGGCAGTCAACCTCGCAAGAGTTGCTTAGACGAGAGGGGACCAACGGAACTAAACAGGCGATGCATAACTTCTAAAAGAAGAAGAAGAGAAAAGATAGATGTTGTCCTATTATCTTTGAATAAAATGATTAAGAAAGGAGCACCCACACATTTAGGTGAAACATCATAGTACATCAGTGCCAATAATAGACTAAATAATTTGTAATTTTTTTTACTATGTCAACAAATGTTATTAGTTATTAAGATTGATAAAAAATATATTTCTAATTCGAGCTAGTTAATAACAAAAACATCAGATACGCAACAGAAATACCTGGATCAAATTGACGTATACTAATTATTTTTGCGAAGTTGAAAATAAAAATGAAAAGGCAAGAAGATTTATATATATAATTGGATAATTTTAAGTGAATTTGATATACAGGGTGGTCCGAACTGTATTCCGGAAACTTCGGCAACATATTCTGCAGATAAAAATAAGCAAAAAAGTCCGTATAAAATTTATACGGACATACATTTAATGTATGTCCTTAAATGCTTAGTTTCGGAGATACAGGGTGTAGATGTTTCATTTTTATTTCAATTTTTTCCAAATAACTTCTGAAGTAACGTCAATATTTGGATGAAAATTGGTACCTGGGAGTTTTTTGACATGAGAAATATGATTTTGATGTCAATATGGCTCCTACTAGTAGAGGGTGCCACCTAGGTGTGTTTTAACTGTTTTGAAGTGTAATAACTTCGCTCGGTAGTTTTATACAGCTACGCAAAACAGTTAAAACACACGTAGGTGGCACCCTCTACTAGTAGGAGTCATATTGACATCAAAATCAAATTTCTCATGTCAAAAAACTCCCAGACACCAATTTTCATCCAAATATTGACATTATTTCAGAAATTATTTAGAAAAAATCGAAATAAAAATGAAACTTTTACACCCTGTATCTCTGAAACTAAGCATTTTAGGACATACATTTATACGAACTTTTTTACTTATTTTTACCTGCAGAATATATTGCCGAAGTTTCCGGAATATAGTTCGTACCACCCTGTATAATTGATTGGTTTACTACACATACAGTATGTTTCCGGGTTACCTTTACAAGAGAAAAGAATTTTTTATTATTAGCCGTTTTAGAGAAAATTGAAAAACCAAACCATATTTTCATGTCTTTTTCAATTTTTTCTAAAACTGTATGGAAATTTGGAAAAAGGATAAACAGGATACTAACTACTAACTCTTGTAAAAGTACCTAATCCGGGGACATACTATATTTAAATTTGTTAGGATTTACTTATATTTTTTAGTTTTGAACCTCCCAAAACTTTCACCTTGATGCGCCAGTGATGCCAATATCCTTTAATAAATTATTTCATTGTGTTTTTTTATTCAAATTATCAAATTGATCTATTTTTTTGTATAACCATTGGACTGTAGAGGTAAACCATATATGCCCACACCTAAAAAACTTACACAAACCTGATCATTTTTTAGATAATACTTGTCACATTTAATTAATTTTAGCCGATAAAAAAACCGTTTCTGGTCATATGATTTATATATCTACAGATTTTTTCTATATTATATTATTGTTCTTTCGTACGTTCACTTTATATATACAATTGAAACCGATACAGGTGAGCTTGGTGTTTGTTTCCTGCTTTATGTTATATTTTTTTTATTTAAAAATAAAAAAAATGTGGATAAAAAATATATAAAAAAGCAGTCATATGAAAGTATCTCTGTTTGCATAATATTTGTAACCATTTGCATAAAAAAAAATATTTTATTCAAATAATATGCCAAGAGTTGCTTTCATCTTGATATTTTCACTAGAAAATCACTAGAACTTAAGAGATAAAAAAAATGTGCATAAGTGGAGACAACATACCATATCGGCCAGAGAAGTCTTGGGTCGGTGTTATAGACCCAAGAGTAGACTCGTAGTATTGAGAAGAGTAAAAACTTCTTCTTGTATGCACTATCTAAGACAGCAACAACGGAAGACATTTTGTTTGAGACTGAGATACAAAATTTTTCAAGTAGCTTTTCACCCTGAAATAAAAAGTTAGACTGTTAGAAAAACGTTAGATCAGAGTCAATGAGACATCTAGATGTCATTGATCAGAGTATTTTGAAAATAATGCCAGGTGAAAATGTTTACCGTTATTTTTATATAAAACTATATCTTCAACACCATGAGAAGAAATATAACAAATAATAATAAAAGAATTATCTTTACTTCTAATATAATTATTATTAATATAAATTAATTTATTCCTGAATTTTTTTTTTGAGTTTATACAGGGTGGCGCACCTCATTCGCCTCGGTTGATTATACGAAAACGGAAAGATGTAGAAACAAAATATTTTATGGGTATATGTGGGGAGACAATGTGCACATTTTAAAATTATTTTGAAATATACAGGGTGTTTCAGAACTAAGATCCATACCAAAGTTATATTTTTTCCCATGGAACACCAAGTATTTTATTTTATTAAAAACAATTTGCTGATAAATTTTTGATGGAGAACATGGTGTGTGGTACCTGGTTGTGTGGGTCGTGGGTTTTGCCATTTAAGGGCCATTTGGTGCAGCAGTTTTTGTTTGGTACTTTGAGGGTTTGACAGTAATATTTGAAATATGTATTTATTATTCTACAAAAAAAACAGAAAGTAGTCTTTGATTAATTTTACAATGGCTTGTGAATATACAGTTTTCTATAAGAGAGCCAATTACGGCAAATTCATTTTCTTCACTTCCAATGGCAGGTTTCTGCCTAATAAGTTTGTTTATAAACCACACTACCAGCTCTGCGATATAGAACAAGTAGTTTTTCAAAAGAACGCTTGTCTAGAAATTTTCTATTTGGATATCTTTGAGCATAAGCTCTTGAGGCCAAGAAGCAAATTTTCCTCACACAATCAAATACTGCTTTATTTTTCTTGATAAAATGCTTATATTAAATCTTTGCGGAGTAGAGATTTAGAGTAAACTGTTATAGAATTATGATAATAATATCCAGAAACTAGTACACTTTAAAATAATTACTAACTCTCACTAGAAAATTGCATAACTGGCTTCCTACTGATACAATTTATTTATCACTTTATTCAAAATCTGAGCTAGATGGGTATAGAGCCAACAATATGGTTTGAAGAAGGCATTTGGAATCTACTTCGATTTATTTAAAAAATACAGAGTGTTGTATTTGAAATACAAGTTTTTTTGTAAAATAAAGTCATAAAATAGATCAGCAATTTTGATACCCTGTATAAAATTTAATTTTTTTTTTTTTTTTTTTTTTTTAAAGTTTATTTCTCTACTACAAACATAGCACAAAATTAATTCTGAAATGTAATGTACAGGGTGTTAATAATCTATTCTATTGTATGCATATTTAAATATCTTTAAATATTGTTGCCGGGCCAGTGTGGACTCGACCTAACCTCACATTATGGCCCGCCCTCGGATGATCTCAACATCGCATTAAAGAATAATAGACACCGTAATGATTCGTTCGAGAAGAATCTAGTCCCACTGGAATGGACAGTACATACGAGAACATTCGAAAACCTTCTCTACGCACCTAAGGATCTATGGACAATTCTAGAGTTTTTTACCTGCCGGTATAAAGCCGGCGGCCGTGGCCCACAGGGGGCAGTTATAAATATACCAGTGCAGTTGACACTTGCAAGAAAATTCAAAATAAATTCTTAGTTATAAAATCGTTTGTAAATAGTTCTATAAGTCTTTTATCGTTATTGTTTTTGTTAAGTAGTGTTAAATAAATAGTGTTTAAATAAATTGTGACTTTCTATCCACACACGGAACCGACGAAAACGTAACAATTGGTGTCAGGTGTGGGGTGTGTGATAAGAAAAATAAAAACAACAATGGCTCAGAGAAATTGTTGAAAAGACTTGAAAGTGTCGAACTGAAATGCATATTCGAAGAGAGAGTGCAGAGAAAGATGGAAAGAAAAGCATTTTACAAACCAGACTGAGAGACGATTTGATTGAGGAAGGTGAGGATCCTGACACATTTTGCTTTGAGCTGGAAGGTGACCTTGACTCGTCCTTACAAAATTAGAGACAGTTTGAATGATAAAATGACAGAGAATTCTCAAAAATTAGACAACTTGAACAATTTGAATAGTGAAATAGCGGCTTGGAAGTTAATTTAGAGAGAAAATCACTTGAAAATTCTAAGAACAATTACGGAGCCAGCTTCAATAATAAAATGAATTTAGAACAAAGTTTATACAACAAGATAACAGAAACTCAGGGAATTAAGAGAAAGAGATAATAGATACACAAGGACAAATAGCACAGATTGGGGACGATGTTAACAGAAAAATCAGAAATTTTAAGAGCAAAATAGAAAAGACCAATTCACCAAATGTCAAGAAACATCGGAAGCACCGAAACTAGTCGAAAATAAGTATATATCAAAGTCAGTTATTAAACCTCCACAGTTTGACGGAAAAACCGCTTGGGCCAATTATTTTTGCCAGTTTGAGGCCGCTGCGAGAGTGAACGGATGGACAATCACTGAAAAGGCTACCGCTTTGACTGTCGCACTGCGAAGAGATGCGACTGATATCCTGCAGACATTATCACCATCGGAACAGGGAGGTTATCAGCAATTGGTACGACATTTAGAAATGAGGTACGGCCAAGCTCATTTGGAACATGTCTATCATTTCCAGCTAAAAAATCGCATTCACAAGTCAAATGAGTCTCTGCAGGAGTTTGAAGCCGGCGTAGCCCGCCTCGTTCGCTTTGCGTACCCTGCTACGCCATAGAATGTTATGGAGCGGTTGGCAGTACAGGCATTCTCGGCTTACGTGACAACGAGACAAGACAAACACTTCTCCTAGCCCACCCAAAGCACTTGGTGGATGCTTTATCACGTGCCCTAGAATTTGGGGCCGCGAAACAAAGTTCTCGTTCTTTAGGAAGAGTACGGACCATCGACGAATGTTCCGACGTATCCGTGGAAGGGATTGTTCGGAAGTTAATGGACCAGTATATGGGCAAGGAGGGACCGATTCGTTGCTGGAACTGCGGACAGGTAGGACACATGCGAAGCCGTTGTAAGGAGAAGAACGAAGAACCAGCTTCGTCGAGGTCGGAAATCTACTAAGGGTCGAAATGAAGTGGCACACGTCGACCTGTATCCAACATGCCCCAACGAATACTGCTCAAGTCGCCTCGCTACAACACAAATTCAATAGCATTTTTGTGGATGGTTTTGTTGATGGAGAGTTCCGGACCATGCTTTTGGATACAGGTGCGACGAAAACTATCATCAGACCAGACATTCTTAAAACATCGAAGAAGGTTAAAACAACACAATGCGACTACGTACTGCTACAGGGGGCTCCGCTGCTGTCCATGGAGAAGTAAACCTTAATTTTGTTATTGGGGCACCAGTTTGAATATCCAGTATTAGTGGCAGATATCGAAGATGAACTAATTCTTGGAATGGACATTATGACCACTAAAGTTTTGATCTAAACCAGGCAAGAATTTTGAAATAAATAGAAGAAGTGGTTCTACATCTAAAATGTGAAGAGACGCTTCGCGTGGTGGTAGCAGAAGATGTTTCGATCCCTTAGCGCTGTGAGATATTTTGGATGGTTGCCTGGAAGGTAAAATGAATAATGGGATTATTATTCTGTTGGAGCCAAAGAACCCATGACAGCAAAATAGGACGAGGGGTCGCTGTTGGAAAAACCCTGCTACGAGCGAAGACTGTACCGGTGAGAGTAGTGAACACGAATTATTATTCTGTATCCTTGAAGAAGGGAACCCTGTTAGAGTACTGTTGTTCGGTCTCCTCAGTCATTCAAAGCGTGGAAGCCTCCAAAATTTCAACTTCAAAATTCGGACTAAAATGGTGAAGGAGTTGGTAAACGTTAAGGGATTATATCCCGAAGATAGTAGAATATTGAGAAACCTAATAATTAAGTATCAAGACGTGTTTGATAAGGGAGAAGCAGGAGATAGAGGTCGTACCAATTTGGTACAACATAAAATTGACACCGGAGATGCGCGACCAATCAAACAAAATCCGAGATGACTTCCGCTCGCCAAACTTGAAGAAGCTGACAAAATCCTTCGAGAAATGAAAGAGGGTGTCATCGAACCATCTAACAGCCCGTGGACAGCGCCGGTAGTACTAGTAAAGAAGAAGGACGGTACCACCAGGTTCTGTGTTGATTATCGGAAGCTCAATAATGTTACCAAGTAGGATAGCTATCCCTGCCGAGGATAGACGATACTCTAGACGCACTGGCGGGGTCAACGATATTCTCTACTTTAGATCTGAAGAGTGGAGTCGACATGGCGCCGAAAGACAGAGAGACAGCGTTCTCGGTGGGCTCCGGACTGTGGCAATTTACCGTCGTGCCTTTTGGATTGTGCAACGCCAGCTACCTTTGAGAGACTAATGGAGTCTGTGTTAAAGGGACTATCCTGGACTACCTGTTTGAGTGTACCTGGATGACATCATAGTGGTTGGGAAATCTTTTGACGATCATCTGAAGAATTTTGAAGAAGTTTTCAAGCGACTAGGGAGTTCTGGTTTGAAACTTAGCCCCTAGAAATGTCATCTGTGTCAAGAAAAGTTACACTACTTGGGACATGTAGTCTCCTCCCAAGGAGTTACGGTAGATCACAGAAGACCAAGACAGTGGAAGAGTGGCCGATACCTAAAGATAAACTTGAACTACGAAGCTTTTTTGGGACTATGCACATACTATCGACGTTATGTACAGGGTTTCGCCACCATCGCAAAACCATTGACCAGACTTACAAAAGGCGAGAGGCGTTTCTCTTGGGACTCAGATTCTGACGAGGCATTCCGTAAATTGAAGAAGGCCCTGACTATTGCGCCCATACTTAGCTACCCTCTTGGCAACGGAAACTTTATATTGGATACCGACGCTAGCATTGTTGCATTAGGCGCTGTTCTGTCTCAGATCCAGGATGGTCAAGAAAAGGTCATTGGTTATTTTAGTAAGACCTTGTCAAAACCAGGAAGGAACTACTGTGTAACAGACGAGAATTACTAGCAGTAGTTAAAGCAGTGGAACGCTTCTACAAGTATCTCTATGGAAGGAAGTTCTTGTTAAGAACAGACCATACTGCTTTGAAATGGCTGTTGCAGTTTAAGAATCCAGAAGGGCAGGTAGCTAGATGGATTGAACGATTACAAGAATTTGACTTCGACACAGAACATCGAGCTGGGGCAATCCATTGGAATGCCGACGCACTTTCCAGAAGACCTTGCGCTAGGGACTGTAAGCATTGTTCCCGAGCAGAAGAGAAGAAGTGAAACTCCTAAGAACAACTATGGTTAATGATAGTTGGCGACCCGAAGATCTTGCAAATGGCCAAACCAGTGACCCAGAATTGGGTTTAGTAATTAACTGGAAAAACACAGGCCAAAGACCAACGTGGGAAGAAGTTTGCAGATATTCGCCGAACGTAAAGTCTTACTGGGCCCAGTGGAATTCCTTGGTAATAGATAACGGACTACTTTGCCGTGTGATCGAGAGACCGGAGGGACAAGAAGAGAGAAGACAGATCGTCATTCCAAAGAAGAGGGTCCCAGAAGTCTTGGAGGAAGTTCACAATGGAACCAACGGAGGACATCTTAGTGTTACCAAGACACTTGGCAAGCTGCGTGAACAGTTCTACTGGGTGAACTGCAAAGAAGATGTGAGAGGGCCTGGTGTAAGAAATGTGACATTTGCGTAGCCATTAATGGGCCACAAAAGCGTGGTAAAGCCCCTATGCGCCATTACAATGTTGGTAGTCCCTTCGAACGAATAGCGATCGGCGTGGCTGGTCCTTTCCCGGAGTCGAACGATGGCAACAAATACATTGTGGTAGTAATGGATTACTTCAGCAAATGGGTCGAGGCCTACGCGTTGCAAAATCAAGAAGCGTCCACGATTGTTGATGCCCTTGTTAAAGAATGGATCTGCAGGTTAGGTGTTCCCATGGAGCTTCATTCAGATCAGGGAAGAACTTTGAGTCCAATCTGTTTCAAGGCGTCTGTGAAGTCCTGAACATCCGCAAAACCAGGACGACTGCTCTACATCCACAATCCGATGGGATGGTTGAACGCATGAACAGAACTATCAGCCGTTATCTGGCCAAAGTGGTCTCTGACCACCAAAGAGACTGGGACAAATTTCTTCGCCTGTTCCTGTTGGCCTATCGTTCATCCGTCCAAGAATCTACAGGGCAAACTTCAGCCAGCATCGTTATGGGACGGGAGGTGCGCCTACCCTGTGATCTGAAATTTGGTTGCCGACCTGGAGAAGAAGTCGCCGGAAGAGATTATGTCCACACACTACGTCAAAGGATGGACGACATTCATCAGAGTCCGCCTAAATATTCAAAGTGCTAGTGACCGGATGAAGGAACACTACGACATTCAGGCTGAGCATGGGGGATACCAACAAGGGAATTTGGTGTGGCTATATAACCCCCAGAGACGTCGTGGGTTATCTCCAAAGCTACAATCCTCGTGGAAAGGACCATACGAAGTCATGGATAGGATTAATGACGTCGTATACCTTATCAGAAAATTGCCAAAGGAAAACCGAGGGTAGTCCATTTCATCCGTTTGAGCCCATACCAAGGCGAAATAGAAGATCGTGCTGGGACCGTGGGAACCTGCAGCTTTGATCCCCTGATTCGGAGATGTCCTTTAACGATTTCATGGCCCGATACAACAGCAGTGAGGAGGCTCGCTATGGTGTAACCAAAGAAGATCAACGGGACCTCTTTTCCGTGCCTCCTGATTGTTCGCTCGCTCATTGTGTGTCTCGAGATTTGCGGATGTCCGGAGGAATCGCTGCGACGTTCAATGAGAAGTTTGGGCGTGTCGGAGAACTACGCCGACAGGATTCAGAGGTTGGAAGCGTCTGGAGGCTAACCGACAATGCACATGGTCAAACAAGACACATCTTCTACCTGGTCGCCAAGGATTGGTCCCCGAGTAAGCCGACTTATCTCAATCTATGGAAGACTATGATTGAACTGAGAGAAGCCCTGCTAAACAACAACGTTGCACGATTAGCCATTCCGAAGCTGGCATGTGGACTCGATGGTTTGAGTTGGCGTACAATCCGGAACATGATTGAAGGCTTGTTCAGATTTACGGGAATCGAGATCCTCGTTTGCTACAACCCAAAGCTGAGATCAGGAGAGAAAACTGTAGACTACTATTTCTACCAGACTTCGCAATGTACCAGGGCCAGCTTTGCAAATACCTTCATTCACCGTATACATCTCGGGACGAGCAGGTGCCTAAGAAGGGGCGTGCGGGCCGGTCTGGACTCGACCTAACCTCACAGTATGGCCCGCCCTCGGATGACCATAACATCGCATAGACACCACAATGATTCATTCATTCGTTCGAGAGAAGAATCGGGTCCCACTGGAATGGACGAGTACATAAGAGAACATTCGAAAACCTTCTCATCTATGCACCTAACGATCCATGGACAATTCTAGAGTTCTTTTCCTGCCGGTATAAAAGCCGGCGGCCGTGACCTAGAAAGGGCAGTTAGCAATATACCAGTGCAGTTGACGCGCGAAAATTCAAATAAAATTCTTAGTTATAAATCGTTTGTAAATAGTTCTATAAGTCTTTATCGTTATTGTTTTGTTAAGTAGTGTTAAATAAATAGTGTTTAAATAGATTGTGACTTTCTATCCACGGAACCGACGAAAAACGTAACAATATCTTAAAACCAAGATTTTAAACGTATTTAACCCTTATAATAAATGCCTTCTTTTGGGTTCAAGAATCCAAAAATGCAATAAAATACTGGGTGTTCCATAAGAAAAAATATAACTTTGGTATGGATCTTAGTTTTGAAACAACCTGTATAATTCAAAATATTTTAAATTGTGCCCACGTTGCCTCCCCACATATACCCATAAAATATCTTGTTTCTAGATCTTTCCGTTTTTGTATAATCAACCGAGGCGAATGAGGTGCGCCACCCTGTATGTCTCTGTAATTATTACACATTACACATTTGTACTAAACTTTTGTTAGTTAGTTTTGACAACAAAATTTAAAATGTGTTTTCTTGTAGTTTAATATACTATAGTGCTAATTATTGCTGACACGGGAATCCCAGAAAACTTATTTTCCTTTCAATATTAGTGATCCATAAATATTTAATTTATGCACCACTAATGAGAGGTACAAATTTGATATTTTAAAATTTATTATGCACGGTCGATATAGTTGCGACGCAAAAGCACAGAACTTGTTTGTGTTTTGCTTGCTTTTAATTTGACTGAAAATCTAAAAAGAAGTATATTAGCTTCGTTCGGGTTCTTGTTATTACCGATTCTGAACCCTCCTAGAACTCTGCAGCGCATGCGCAAATAAAATATTGTCTTCATATTTTTTTCTGCGCATACGCATCACAGTTCTAGGACGGTTCAGAATCGGTAATAAGAGAAACCCGAAGTAAGCTATTATATTCTGTCCAACACCAGAATATCTGAGTGCACCGAGACGACAACCGTTCATGCTATAAACTTTGGAAGATGGAGAGCTGGCCTCTGTAGAGCTGTCTCAGATACTGGCTTTTATCAAAGCCCTGAGACTGTATGATGAGGTAAAACTCTCTCGTTTTAACTCAAGAAAGGGAAAGACAGGGCCAGTCAACTGAGATATACGACCTTGAACGATCTGTTTTTGGGGTAGTAATTTCCTGGGGCGCTAGATGGCGTATTTTTATTTTAATTTTTCTAGTTGCCTAACAATTGCGTACAAAATTGTTTTTATAGTTGCCTCAAATACGTCTAAATAAAATATACGACGGCCTCCCCATAAGAGCAATGAGAGGATTTACGTCCCAGTCTTGAAGGAGGACAAACCTCCTACAAACCAAGGATAGACTTATGTAGGAAATGCATTGAAATTCTATAGCCATCCTTCAATATCGAGACAGGAATTTAAGCGGTACCCTCCGTATACTGTATTTTAAACGTATTTGAGTTGCCTAAATAGGACGGGGCCGTTTCTGAACAATTCTCGCGGAATTCCTTAACTCAGTGGGGGTGAGAAAATCCCTCTCATAACTGCTAAGTATTTCTAATTCTTGTCTAGATTATACGGAAGAATAAGGAACCTTTATTCTTCCGCAAATATATCCATAGGATTAGATCCATGGGCACTAAGTCAGGTGGCCTCGACGGCCAACGGCTGGGATCTTGGTTAGCTATTCAATTATTCTTGAAATTGGCTGCAAAAATTTGCTGATAACTTCAGCGTTCTGAGGCGGTGCCTCTTCTTGCTGGAAAAATATGGTTTCGAGTTAAATTAAGGGCATATCATAAATAAGAGGTCCAAAGCCTACTAGTTAAAAGTGGAGAACTTTTAAAAATTCTGTATTTCGAAGGGGAATATAACAAAATATCAAGTGTGGTATATTTTTGGAAAGGTAATTTTAAATTCTTTTCGGTTAATTAAAAATATAGACTGTGTCCCAAATAAAAAATCAATTTTTTTGTTGATAACTTTTAAATTATTAATTTTAAAAAAATTATACTTATACCATTAAATTCTACGTAAAAAGGTGCTTTGGAAATGTTTTCATAGAAATGCAAAATTTTCCATAGCAAAAAAGTTACAGTTTGTTAAAATGCACATTTTGAAAAACACCTCGTAACTCCTAAACGGCAACAGATATTGATGTGCGGTTTTCACCATCATGTTTTTGATGAAAATTGAGCTCCAGACACCGATATTAGTTTATCCGTCTATCTGCTATAGAAAAGGGTGTTTCCATTTAAAAGCGTCGAATTTGACCCACCCTGTACAAATGCGATTTTCAGAACGAATCCTTTAAAATATTAAATAACAACATAAATCAGCAACTTCCTTTATTAGCAAAAAGGTGTTTTTTATCTTTCAAAATTGGATTTGAATGAAACAACAAATTAATAATTGCCTTCGACTTATAAACATTACTCATCACCAAGAAAGACCTTAATAGAAGGTTGCCATAAAATTCTACTGAAACAGAAAACATTCCATTATACTTTCTAAAAGCGTGACTCTGTTTTTGATAACGACCATATTATATTTTTGTTTGTGAGCCTGTTTATATAAAATAAATATTCCCGTGTAGCAGAAAAACAGAAGTTAATATTCGTTTTGTGGTTTTCCCATGGTCGACGACGTCATTAACTCATAATATATCAGAAATTTCCGATTTTACGGTTGATACTTTAGTACCTTAAAGCGTCATCATGATGGAGTAATTATATCAAGACCAAGAAGCCAGAAAAAAAGAATATAAAATGAAATGACTAGCGCAGTTTACTTGCTGTTTTTTTCTCTCTAGAATTGGTATTTTACTTTATAAAAGTTTACCTAACTAAACTTGAATATGTTAAAAGCTATTCAATCAAAAACATAAAATGTAAAAAGAAATGACTTGGCAATTGCACGGTAAAATATTTAATTATTAATAGTTATGTTATACAGGGTGAGTCTTAAATAAAAGCAAATATTTGCAGGGCTTTGTTAGATCTTGATAAAAGAAACATATTTTCTCTTTACCGTTTTCTAATATAAATTGGGACCCAGCTAAATGAGGCAAATGAGGTATTTTTCAAACCACGCCGACCCACCCCTAGGTGCCACCCCTCACTTCTAATCTCATCAACGCCATTTTGATATGATTTTGAAACCGTCCAAAAGAAGAAGGGGTCCAATCGAGTAGCCGTCAAGGTCATCTGATCTCACTCCTTTAGACTTCTTCTTGTGGGGTTACACTAAATCCATAGTTTACAAGACAAAACTAGGTTCGTTGCAAGAATGAGGAAAATGCATGTTTTTAAATAATGGTTTTAAAAAATAGTTCATATAATTACAAACTGAACAAAAAAAAAATCGTTGATATCGGTTAAGAAATGCCTCTAATATAAAATAATTAAATATTGTTAATTTAAATGGCCGGGCAAACGCTCTCTACCGCGCCTTGCCGCTGTGACGTCACCCGCCGTTCTTCTAGCTGAGTGGAGCCAGACGCGTGTTTATTTTACACAGTTTGCTTTTAAACGCTGTTGAATCCGAGTAAAAATTTTCGTTATTTGTGTTAATTAATACATAATTAGTAATTAGTGATATTTATAAATAACAGAAAAAGAATGGTCCAAGGCCATGAGAGGAGATGAAATGAAAAACGTTAAACTATCCTCTATTTTTACGATTTATTGTTGTGAAGATCATTTTGATATAAGTTCATATATTTATGTATATTGTCTTACATAGGTATATGAAATTTGAATGTACAGGGTTATTCATTATATTTTGACACCCACATACAGTCTTAACTGCAAGTTTTAGAAGAAAACATTAAATAAAAAAGTTGCATGGTTTTTCATATACTCTCTTTTAAAATTAATTCTAGTTATACAGGATGTCCCAAAAAAGGGGGTCCAGAAAATTGTAGGAATTTTTCACTTTTCAACTGTCAGAATATCTAGAAATTTCCGAAGAATCCAAAAATATATAGGGTGTTTCACTTAAAAAAGTAACTTAATTTTGGCGTTTGCGTTGGGACACCTTGTATAATATTTTCATTACTGATAAACAATTTATTTCCTATAATTTCGTAAAAAAACAATCTTTAAAATTAACAAGGCGAAGGGGGGTCAATATATAAAAAAACTTTCTTTTTCACGCTATGGTTTGGAGTATTTTTCCACGTACTAAACAAATATTTTTGTCTCTTTTCACTTCTACATAACCTACAGCATTATCTCCATACGTCTCCCTACCTGATCTGAAAAATAAGTTTATAACATTAATATTTATAACTATATAAAAGTTCGTAACAGTAGGTACCTACTTATACTTAAATATGCCTCAGTACTACAAAGAATAAATGTTACATACCTCTCTGTTTTTTTCCTCGTAATTCAGCACCAATAAATTGGGAATTTGTATTTATAAAAGCAGCCAACATAAAAGCATCGACTTTTGGCAAGTTATCTGATTGTGCTTTTACAAACCCGGAATCTGCCATTACTTAAAAAATTCTCAGAACACACAACACATACAAATAATAACTGCACAAAAAAGCATAAAAAGCTCCTTCAATCAACGCTAAAAGCAACAAAAATGTCTTAGTACGCCACCTAAATACGTACATAAACGGAACACGTCTGGCTGCTGCTGGCCATCGCGCGTCGACGAGAACGGCGGGTGACGTCAGACCAATAGAATATCGTTTCAATTCGCGAGGCGTCGTTTGCGTTATCCATAGTATTTTAATGGCCCGTTTTATAAAATTGTGCTCTTCTGCTTTCAAGAAAAAAGTTTTTTGTTTGCATTTACACATATTTATTCTAATAAATTGAACAGTTTCAGTTTCTGGCGAAAAATAAAATATATGCATCTTCCTCATTGCGGCAGAGGATAGCTGAAGCATGTCGAAATATTCCGAGAGAGACTTTCCAAAAAGTGAGAGAAGAATTTGAAAATCGTTTGTATTTTTGTATGGAACAAAACGGCTGTCATTTTGAGCAATAATTGTTAAAATAAATTATCATTTTAAATTTCTTTCAAATTGTCACACCTACATTTCTTATTACTAACCAGTAATTAAGTTGAAGTCTGTATGACCATCGTTTAGCAATTTTAATTAGCTTTTCAAAGAAGTGTCACAAGTGGGGTATCGCTATCTTGTGATTAGAAGTGAGGGAGGGGGTGGCACCTAGGGGTGGGTTGGGGTGGTCTGAAAAATACTTCATTTGCCTCATTTAGCTGGGTCCCAATTTGTAACTTATGCTGAAAAAATCACCTTTTTCATTGATGTCCACCTAATTTTTCGTGTATGGGTAGTTTTTCAATTTCACCCTAAAAACTTTATGATCATCGTTTAGCATTTTTCATGGGCTTTCTAAAAAGGCGCTATAAGTGGGGTGTTGCCATTTAAGATTTTCAAGGGAGTAGAGGTGCCGCCTCCCAAGTAGCAAAAAGAAGTTCTAAAAGGATTGAATTATTTTATAACAGTCGAATAGCGTTGTCTTAAGGACTGCTTGATTTTATTAAGCGGTTGGTTTCCACCATTCTATTTTTTAATAAAAGTTGTCATATTAAACTATTTTCTAGTGGTTTTTACAACGTATCCTATAACGCATTAAACGATAATTTCTTTTAGTATGATATAACACTTAATAAGACAATGCTATATGATAACAAACAGATTATTTTATTAGACTCTTATACCCACCATGTAAGAGTTCTATAATATTCATATAACTAATAGTCACAAGATCATATAATAGTTACTTAAACTTGTCTTATTAAAGTTGTATTACGTTGTATGATAGAATGTTTTATTGCGTTAAACTACGGTGCTGTATACAACATTAGTTATATAGCCTTATATGATAAAATTGTGATTAACAAAATAAATTCGCTGTAATATCTGCATTATAAGACTGGTAATGTATAATATAACCTCATTATGAATTAAATGGTATACCTAGTTATTTATTTTGTTATTGTTGTTGTTGCAAAAGTAATATCTACGTACGAGTAAAACTAATCACAGCTATTATGAATTCTGGACAAAGTTGGAAAAAAGTTAACAAACGCAGTGGTAGTTATAAAGAGCATTTAAGAAAAAACTCATCGAAATTACGGCAAATAATCCCGAGAATTCCCTGGGTTCCCAAAAGCCAAAATCTCTCGGGTTGTCTGGCTTCTTCAAAGCATTGTTGCCACGTTGATGTAAAAGTTTTACTGTAGTAATGTTTGTATTGTTTTATTGTTGTTTTTCCAAGTCCTTAGGTTGCCGCTCACTCGTCGGGCATGCATGAAATGCATTGCGTGCATGAATCCATGAAAACCTGATCATGTTTGTTAGTTTAAATACTAATCAAATGAGATTTGGCAACATCCATTTGTCACAAATCTCAATATGTCAAAAATAGTTCTATAGTGCCTGGAAATTCTGCGTAATGATAGTTATTTATCTTATACCGTTTTATTTTACAACAAAGGCTTATTTAAGGGATTCATTTATAATAAAATGGTTGCATTATAATTCGCCATGTTTAAGGCAGAATTTTTGTATGGCCTATGGCCACCATTATATGAAGCAAATTTAAAAACATCAAAATAAATTGTAAAATGTTTTTTTTGAGAATTATTTTGTGATAATATTCCCACATACAGTAATAAACTGTTTAATTAAATTAAAAACAAGAATTTTTGAAAATTTTATTTTATTTTATTGTTTAAATTTATACGTAAACCTAAATCGAAATTAAAGCGCTTTAATTTTTTGCCAAATACATACCTAATCTACCAGTAAAATTTTCGGCGCAACAAAAATTTTCCCTACTTTTCAAACCCTATTAATGATTTTTTATATTACATATTTGTTGTACCTTTTGGCTCTACCCGCCATTTTCACCGTCGAGTAAAGTCTCCTTTTTAACAATCCACATCCTCTAGATTCATTTTACGACACGCTTAAAATATAATTTGCTCCTAATATTCATCGGTAAAAAATAAAATACTCTTTTACCTCGCTAAATGATCAAATGTTTTTATTGTTCTGTTTCTTAGATGTGACCACGTAATACACAATAAAACTAGTTTTATAATAGATATATAACGCTGTGTAAAATAGTTGCATAAGAGTTGTATACCCTTTTTATAGAACTTCTATACTACTAAACGGTTGTATAAAAATGGGCCTTTTTTGGTTGTAAAGCTATCATATTACGGTCTTATAGCACGTTATATGAATTGAGGTATCCTATAAAAATGATCACATAACTGTTTATACAGCCTTTATAAAATAAAATTTGCTATTTGGGGGGTAGGTCGGGGTGGTTCAAAAAATACGTCATATATGTATTCGTTTCTCGATATTATAGAAACGGTATTATTTATTTTTTGATATCTTTTTTGGTTTAAAAATTATAGCCATTGTAAGTTTTGAGTGGCTCACCCTGTATATCACAATCTTTCACAACATTGTTCGACCACCATTAACCAAAATAAAGATCAAAGATATAAAACACAAAATTTAACAAAAAATTGTGCATTGATTAAAAGTTTGATTGCATATGTTTCCGCATTATTGATGATTATCCAAAATATACAATGTTTGAAAAAATATAAGTATGTTAGAAGTCAAAGTTATATGTATAAATAAGTGTTATTTCATTGTAATTAAATACTGAATGCCTATTTTTACATTATTATGTCATTATTATAAAAGCGAACTGCACGGTTCGAAAGCAGTCTTTTCACTCTCTGTACTTTGTCGAGAACGTTTGTAACAATAAAAAATCGTTTTTAAAACAACTCTGTTAATTCAGACCTCAAAACTGGCGCACGGTAGGATTTATTCCTCGAGTGTCACATGCAGTGGTAAAATCTGGGAAGTGTGGTTTCAACCCTTAAACGCGAAATTCGAACAAAACTTTGTGAAGTGAAGGACAGGATAAAAACGATCCGGGATTAGCTTATCAAACCTGAACGAGCAAAGAAAGTTGTCGCAAACCACCCCGACGAAGACAGCAGAGAGCGGAGTCCAGGAAAAGGACAGGAAAGACTTCAAAAAGAAGTAAGTGCCTTCCTTTTTGCCCCTTTTGGTATACCTCTGTTTAAGGAAATCAGTAGGGATAGTTATAGGAGCAGTCTATCGAAGACATTAGATTAAGAAAAACAAAAACCAAAAAGTAAAAAATTCTTAGAAGTAAAGTAACAAAGAAAAAGTTACCTAGTATTACATTTTTATTAAGTAAAAATAATAAAAAATAAATATAAAAATAAAATAAAATTTACGCTCATAGATCGTAAATGAAAAACTAGCACGTTAATGAGTGTAGACGAGTTAGCGGACAGACTATCAAATTTAACAGTAAAACTTAATACAGAAATAAATAAAATGAATGCGAGAACAAGTGCTTCAGAAAATGAAAATATGCGAACTGTAAATTGGAATATTTTTAAGTCAAAAGTACAAAATATTAAGCCCTTTGACGGAAACAGTAATACATTAAATACTTTTATATTTAAATGCGAATCACTTTTACTAAAATATGCGACCGTACCAGACGAGGATTTTAAACAGCATGTTTTTGAGTGTGTACAGTCTAAATTAGTAGGAAAAGCCGAGATAATGGTGGGAAACAGATTAGAATTAGATAATTGGTCGAAATTAAAAGCCGCTTTAATACAATGTTTCTCAGATAGACGTGATTTAGATTGCCTAATCCAAGAATTGACGAGAACGCGACCGTTTAAAAACGAACATCTCTTAAGTTTTGGCAGCAGATTACAACTCTTAAAAAGTAACGTAATTCAAAGAATCAGTAACGATACGTGCCTAGCGCCTCTAGAGAAAACGTGTCAGATAAGCCACTATGATAAGACCGCGTTAAATACATTTATTGCAGGTTGCAGCGGAACTTTAAGAAACAATCTTTACATTAAAAAACCGACATCCTTAGAAGATGCAATGGCGTGCGTAAATGAATTTGAAAATTTTGAAATGCTCTATGGCAGTTCTAACGAACAAAACAAGGTGTACAAAACACAAAATTTCCATCAAAAGCCAGCACAACAAAATTTCCAAAATCAAAATAATTTTTCTAACACAACAAATTTTCCACACAACAATTCTAACTATCAAAATAATAATAGACAACAATTTAATAATCAAAATCAATTTAATCACCCAAATCAATACAATCAATTCAATCAAAATGTACCTAATACAAATTTTAACCAAAAACAACCTTGGCCTTGTCAACCAATTAATATTACTCCAAGAGAAATGCCTCCAAGACGATATCCAACAAATAGAGAAGTCTTTGGACCACCTATAAATGTCTTTAAGCCAAAGCCCATTCCACCACACCAACAATCAAAACCAGAGCCTATGTCTACAACTTCAGCAAACCCATCTTTTGCTTCGAAGAAAAGGGATAGTCAAATCCAATCATATCAGAATAGACAGTATCCAATACCTTTCCAAGCAACTGGACCACCAGATTTCACCTTCCAAGAATTATTTACTAATGATTACAACGAAGATATGAATAATTATGCGTACCAAGACACAACAAATACGCATCCCTATGAACAAAACTATAATTATACCGATTATAACAATTATGACGAATACGAAAACCAATATTCTGAAGAATACCCTGTTCATAGTTTGGAAGAAGAATTTCAACAGGAACCCGAATACGAGAAAGTTGTTGAGGAACAAAAATCCTGCACAAGAGGAAATTTTCGGAAACCCAGCCAGAAAGAAGGAAAAACATGATAGAAATAAACATCTGTTCAAGTAACGCTCTTCCGTATGTAGAAATAAAACATCCTAAGTTAAAATTATTAATCGATACCGGAAGCTCGCGCTCTATTTTAAAACCATCTATTGTAGAAAACTTTTTCCCGAACTGTATCTATCAAACAACCAATATAATCAAAACAGCTATTGGTCAAAAATCAACAAAATATCAAGCTGACCTCTCATTCCGGAATTTGGAAGTATCATAAAATTAAATTTATTTTATTTGATTTCCACGATTATTTCGATGGAGTTATAGGTTTAAAAGACTTAATAAATATGAACTTAAATATCGATTTAACTAATAAAAGATTAATAAACAATTTTGTCGAAATACCGTTCAAATATCGCCAACCGGAAGAAATAAATTTTTCTTTTTCTATAAACCCTCACGAAAAACTAATAAAAAAAGTTCCAGTTAATATTTTTCAAGGAGAAATTATAACTCGACCAAAAGAAGAGTTCGATTACAATATCAAATACAAAAAAGGCAAACAAAATCAAGCAGCCGATGCGTTATCAAGAATACCAATAAATAATCAAGAGTTAAACGCCTTAGAGACAGAATCAATCGATAATAACCCAGGAGATATTGACGAAGTAATCGAAGAATTAATAAAAAATAGAGAAAGTTTACCTGATATAGAAGAAAAAGAATTAGAAGAAATATTAGGAATAAAACCTAAACCAAAAATAATTATCCACTCAGATATACAAATAAGACCACCAAATCCTATAAAGAAAAAAGAATCAACTGATCTAGAAACACGTCATACCTCTCTAGAAGAACCAATAATAGGTCTCCCTATTTCAGAACGTTCATTAAAAACAATTTATAAAATCAAGTAATATTCACTTCCATGGAGAAATCGATAATATAAAATGTAGACATGAACAAATATTCAAAATACTCGAATATATGTAACTATGTCACAACGCCGATCACCGAAAAACTTTGTAAATTTCTCAAAGAATTTATTGACCAAACAAATCCCAGTTATGTGTTTCAGCATCAATTAATAGCTAGAAATTTTATTATTACTTTACAAAAATTATTTAAAATACTGTATCAATTTATTCAGTGTAGTAAATTTCTAAACGATATCGAAACATTAAACGGAACAAAGAAAACTTGAATGTACCAATAATGACAAAAATCCTTGTCATCGCGGTATCAACAAAACAGAAAACGTTTTTAACATCAAAAATTTTATCACAAAATGAGCGAAGATATTGAAAACTCGTAAACAATTGTGAGACTTGTCAGAAAAATAAGTACGATCGAAGTCCACCCATCGTAAAATTTAATTTAACACCTACAACATCGAAACCTTTCGAACAAATCCATATTGATACATTTAAAATATCAAATGAGAGCTTTTTAACAATTATAGATGCTTTTTCTAGATATGGACAAGCATATCATTTAAACGCTTTAACAGGTCCTACGATAATCGAAAATCTATACACTTTTATAACCCATCACGGTTTACCTTTGAAAATAACAACCGATTGTGGAACCGAGTTCAAAAACAAGGAAGTAGAAGATTTTTGTAAACTCTATAAAATTGAGATACACTATACAACACCGAAAAATAGTACATCAAACTCACCTGTAGAGAGATTTCACTCATCTCTAATCGAACATTATAGATGTCTAAAAAGTGATCATCCAAATCTTAGTCCCAGTCAATTAATAAAACGATCTATATTAGGATATAATAATTCAATTCATAGCGTAACAAAACATACACCTTTTGAAATAATTAAAGGGCATATAAATAACACTGACCCATTCGATTTAAATGACGAAATAATAGATCAAATTATATACAAAAACATAAAGAACAAGCTGAAGATCTTTATAGAAATATTCAAAGTATAAACGCAAGAACTAAGGAATTAATTATAACAAAACGAAATGAGAAAAGACAAGATCCACCTGAATTCCTTAAATCAGATGTAGTTTATATAAAAACGAAAGCTAGAGGAAAAGATCAACCTAAATTTAAAAAGGCAACGATCGAAAAAGAAGATCAAATTAAATTAATAACAAATAAAGGAACATATCATAAAAGCCTAGCTAGAAAACCTAAGGTAAAGAAAAAATCAAATTTTCAGGAAAACAACGATGAAGAAGATCCAGATCCTGCTGATATTCCTGGTACTTCACGCGAAGACAATTCTGTCACAGGACATCGAACTTAAAACTATAAAAAACCCTATTTTGCCTATGCAACTAGGAACCTCTAAGTTAGTTTATTCTAAGCACACATTTTTACATTATATAGATATAAACCCTATTATTAATCAATTAATTAATATAGAACAATGCTTTTCGCTTATTAAAAATCATGTAAATAAAGAAAACGTTACTAACCATATGTCATATTATGGATTATCAGAAAGTACTTTATTAAGAACGCAATTCTTGATCGATTCAACACAAAATAAATTAAAGAATCTTTATCCGCACATTAGGACAAAGCGTGGATTAGTAAATATTGTAGGAAAAACCTCTAAATGGCTTTTCGGTACACTAGATTCTGAAGACGGACAAAAATATCAAAATGCTATAAATAAGCTAGAACAAAATCAAAAAGGCTTAATAAACGAAGCTAATTTACAAATTTCCTTATCGAAAAACTTAATAAATAATTATAATAAAACAATTGTTTCTCTAACTACAAATCAGCAAAAATTAGAAAAAAGTCTGAAACTATTCCAACAAACAGTTGATAAAACTATATCAAATCTAAATGCATACTTGAATTTTCAAGGCATTGTTTCGCAACTTAATCTAGACTGCCAGAGTCTGATTACTTTTCTCGATAATCTCGAAGACGCGATTATGTTTGCAAAGTTGAACGCCTTACATAACGTTATCATATCAAGCTACGAGTTAAATGAACTATTAAATTACTTAAGAAAAATTTATAAAAATAACGAAGTTCCAAATTTTAAAAATATATTAACCTATTATCAGTTATTGGGTACACAGGTAACATTTTCTGAAAATAAATTAATTTTCGCTATACACGTTCCTATAATTAGATCTAAGGAATACACCTTTTACCACCTATACCCAATTATCCTAAATCAAAATATTTTCATTCCCAAATACCCATTCCTGGCACAAGAAGACCAGTCATACCAATTTGAGGAAGAAGCATGTCCATTCCTGGAAGAAAAATACTTCTGTCAAGAAAACTTCCATGCACGAGACGAATGCACTATCCAACTACTGTCTGGAAACTTCAATCATGTTCAACGATCCACATCGACATAAAAAGAATCCGTCATTGAACAAATCACACAAAAAAGAAATTCTACTCTTTGCCAGCAAAGAAGAACGAATATATGCACAATGCAGAATCAATCAATACATCAATGTTAAGAAACCAACTTTAATAAATATTCCATCCGAATGCCAAGTGACCATCGATTCAAGAACATATAGAAACGATGTTCAACTAAGAGAAGGAAAACCTTTAATCCTGCCTGAGGTACAACTAGAAAATCTTGAAAAACCAAAGTCCAAATTCGAATATATTGCTCCGAAGCTATCGAAAATCAACTTCGACGATATATACGAGATAAAAGAAAAATTCAATGAACTATCACCGATCAAAGAAGACGAAGAAAGAACCTATCAACCAGTCATCTTCGATATTGCGATTATTTTCATTTGTCTAATAATTGCAATATACCTAGTGTTCAGAAAATACCCACAACTCAAGAAGTACTTTCCATGTTTAAAGAAGAAAGAAGAACAGCATGTTCCAGTCCCACAGAAGAGGACCCCCGAAAATAACTCCGTTATTTTCTTGTCTTAACAGGGGAGGAGTTATATGTATAAATAAGTGTTATTTCATTGTAATTAAATACTGAATGCCTATTTTACATTATGTCACATATAAAAGCGAACTGCACGGTTCGAAGCAGACTTTTCACTCTCTGTACTTTGTCGAGAACGTTTGTAACAATAAAAATCGTTTTTTAAAAACAACTCTGTTAATTCAGACCTCAAAACTTCAATAAATAAATTCATCGACTTTTATCAAAGGAAAGTATTCATTTTCATTATCTTATCACAAAATGCTTCACAATACGATAAATACACTGTACTAAATAACATTACATTTAGTTACTATTTGTATATACTCACGTATACAACGGTATATCAATTTTGATATTATATAACTAATTAATTTCTGTTCATCAGTGTTAGTGTTAATATTAACAACAAAATATAAGTTGTTTATATTTTGTTTTCTTCTGTTGAAAATGTAAGTTAATTATTTATTTGTGTTTATGTTTAAAAATTAATTAACGTTAATTGACGCTTGAGGTGTTAAAAAATAGCGACAATTAAGCTTGGTGTCAACTTTTTCATCATTTAATTTCAACAAAATTAAGCACCTATTCGTTAAGCGTGTGTAAACAATTTGCAGTAAAATGTTTTCTATTATAGTATGAGAGCTCCAGTGGGGACTTTGGCATTTATTCAAGCGCGGCAGAATAACATAAGGGTACATCCACCTTACATGACATTTTTTTATACAGGGACGTGCCAGTAGGGTAGTTAAAAATGATCTTTCTGGGAGATTATGGTTTTATATAATATATAAAATCCTTAAGTGACTGATTCACTGATTAATCACGATCCTGCTCAAACCACTCAACGTAAGAAGCTCAGTTTTGGCATACAGGTTGATTCTAGGGTGTAGAAGTTCGATAGGAAGGGATTTTTCGAAATACCAGTTCTAAGGGGGTGAAACCACCCCTCAAATATTACAATATTTTTTATTTAAAAAACGGTAAAGTTTCCGAAAAAACGCTTAAACTCGTATATTTTATTTTGTTTTTTTTTTACATATTTTAAGATTTTTTAAAAATGTATACAGGGTATTTCGAAAAATCTGGTCATTGATTAATCACGATCCTGCTTAATGCGCTTGACGTAAAAAACTGATTTTTGGAAAACGGATTGACTTTAGGGTGTAGAGGGTCGATAAGAAGGGATTTTTCGAAACTCGAATTTTAAGGGGGTGAAACCACCCCTCTAATATTAGAATATTTTTATTTAAAAACCGGTGAGTTTTTCGGAAAAACTCTTAAACGCGTATATTTTATTTTGGTGTTTTACATATTTCTTTTACAAGATTTTTTAAAAATTTATACAAGGTTTTTCATAAAATATGATCATTTAGTAATCACGATTCTGCTTAAACTGCTTGACGTTTAAAGCTAATGTTTGGTAAACGGATTGACTGTGGGGTGTAGAGGTTCGATAAGGAGAGGTTTCTCGAATCTCAAATTCCAAGAGGGTGAAAACGCCCCTCAAACATTACTATATTTGTTATTTAAAAAACAGTTAGTCTTTCGGGAAAACGCCTGTACAAGCATAATTTATTTCATTTTTTTACATATTTTGAATTTTTTTTAAAAAATCATACAGGGTGTTCCAAAAAGTTGGGTAGGTAATTGATTAACCACGATTTTGCTTAAACTGCTGACGTAAAAAGCTTATTTTTGGCAAACGGATTTTTCGAAAGTCAAATTCCAACGAGATGAAACTACCCCTCAAATATTACCAAGGTATATAATAATATCGCCATATTGTTTTTTTCTCATGCTGACATAAATGTGAGAAAATCTTATCCAGTTTGTATGTTATCGAAATGCTTTTGCTTTGCTCATCACCATTACAAATGATTAAATCCACGCGAATGAAGTCGCGGGTACACGCTAGTTTTCTTATAAAAGTCATTAAAAATTTATGCTAGCAATTTTACCCATAATTATTCTCCTACGTTATGTTCAAATTTTAGATCCCCTTTGAATATACGATATATGAGAAATTTACATGCAAAGTTCTAAATTATTTAGGAAAGTTAAGAAGGCATTAACCACGAAATGCGTTATAAAACACCATACAGTCCTGCCAAAAGCTTTTAGTTTTGGAAAGCGTTTTAGAAGGAGAGCTTTTAAGTTTATATGACTCGGATTTTAAGGTTTAAAACCTTAACGCTACACCACGGAAATCTTTTGAAAACGATACAAGTCCATTTTCTTTTTGTTTGTACTATTTCTTGTGCTTTTTTCGAACAAAAGATAATATTTATGTGTTTGTAATGCTTTTACACTTAGATAAAGAAACAAAAAACTGGAAACAAATATTTCATAGATTTTTTAATACAAAAAAATTATTTAACTTTGTTCAAATAATATTAAAAACGGGATTTATTTTACTTACATACAAAGTGAATCACTCAGAGTGAAATCATCCAGTGTCATCATCCTAGTTTACATATTTTCATCCAGTTTGTTGAACAGTTGCTTTATCTTATTTATATGGATTATGCTTAGAAATTGTGTAGGTATATTTAGAAAATTAGAAAAGTCTTTTATTATTTATTTAGAGTTTACTCCATGATTTAGAGGCAATTTAGAGGCATTTAGTTTTTTCATTACAGTTTTTGCATCGTTAAAAATCTACTTTTTTTGTGGTATGTGTCCCATGAATGTTGCTGAAATCTGAATTTGAGGTTTAAGAAAATCCTCCTTTTTGAAATAATTTTTATGTACTTTAACACTATTTCATGTGATGATTTTTTTTAGAATTGAAAAAGTTATTTGATGCTCTTCAAAATACTATTAAGGTTGTCTATCTTTCAAACAAAGATTTTCCTAGATATTTTCATTTACATGATTTGATCTCAGTAGATCTTTATAATTCGATAAAATCTAGGTGGTTATGGTATGTCTAACGTTATTTCAACATAGCTGCCTAATTAGTCCAACTTTAACAACTAGTTATACCATTTTGCGTCAGTTAAAACAAAAAAAAAAAATTCTCAGAAATTTGCCGAAAATGCAAACTTATCCTACATCAGATAGAATTGATATGATTCTATTAGTTGGTCTATTAGTTAGTCGCCGATTAATAGAATACTTAATAATTAAAATATATGTTTTAAACGTGTATCTTTTTATTTTACTCTACAATCTTTAATTTTTGTTAAATTAACAAAAGGTATATCACAGCCACCCTACATTTTTTCAAATAATAAAGATCTACTGACGCAAAATCATAAAAATTAAAATATATCTAGGAAAATCTTTGTCTGAAGGGTAGGCAACCTTAATAATATTTTGAAAATATATGTATAAATTCCCCATTGAACATCGGAATAATAT
>NW_022147001.1:0-35353 GCF_002938485.1 Sitophilus oryzae
AACGCTTTAAGCAGGATCGTCAGTGAATGACCAGATTTTTCGAAACACCCTGTATACATTTTTAAAAAATCTTAAAATATGTAAAAAAACAAAATAAAATATACGTGTTTCAGTGTTTTTTCGGAAACCGTTTTTTAAATAAAAAATATTGTAATTATTGAGGGGTGGTTTCACCCTCTTGGAACTGGAATTTCGAAAAATCCCTTCTTATCGAAACTCTACACTTATAAGAAATTTAATTTGGTAATAGTTTGATGTCTTCGATGACGTGCAAGCCAACTTACTATAGGAAATAATCAGTGAATAGAGAGTGGTAAAACGTGTAAGAGTTTGGTCACAGAGAATGAAACGAAGAAAAAAACCATTGCAAAAAATTGAAAGGAAAATTCCCATAATGAAGTTGTTTTTCCCTAGAAAAGTCAACGGCACATTTAGCACCTTTTTCACCGCCATAGAAATGCTTTTTTTTCATGTTTTATTTCCCATCTTCGCACAACCTAGGTTGGCAGAGCCGGACTAAACCTATAACAATCCCTTTAACAATACAGTAGTTGATGTTTGAAACGATTCATTTTTACATCATATACAGAAATGGAAAATAATTGTCAGTGTTTTTCAGACTCTCTGTATAGAGTGATTTCATATTGTACACCAATTTTTTCGAAAATTAGCTTTCTTTATTGACTTTGATATCTCAATTATTACATATAATACAGGGTTTCAAAGATAATATGGATATTTATCTTAATTTTACTAATTTTTTTCACACTTGATAACGGTCAGTGATACCCACTTCTTACCGAATCGTTGTGCAAGCTAAATAAATAAAGACAATAAAGAGCAAAATAAAACACTAAAGCACCACAATACACCAAAACACTTTTACTTTTACACTGGAAGCGCGTTTCGCTAACCATGTTAGACTAAATTAAGACAGTCTTAGTCATCTACTGATGATACTACCATGGTTAGGGAAAAGCGCGTCGAGTGTTTAAAAATTATAGTATTTTGGTGTATTGTGTGATGAATTGGTGTTTTATTTTGCTTTGCGTTAAAAAAATAGAATTTTTGTAAATCAGGGTTAGCGAAACGCGCGTCCAGTGTAAAAGAAAAAGTGTTTTGGTGTATTGTGGTGATCTAGTGTTTCTTAGGGCTTGTTGTAGACAATTCTCTGAAATGGGACATGCATATCGACGCTTTGTTGAAAAAATTAAGCTCTGCCTGTTTTGCATTAAGATCTGTTTCTAAGGAACTTGACTTGTCAGTGGCTAGAACTGTTTATTATGCATATTTTGAGTCGCACCTCAGATATATGCCCTTCCATTCTGGGGTACGTGTTGTGCGACTCAATTTGATCGCCTTTTCAAGCTCCAGAAGAGAGCTGTTCGATATTCACTGGGACTAAACAGCAGAACTCATTGCCAGGACTTTTTCGTCCAGTTTTACCAACTCTTCCTTCCTTATTTATATTTGAATCCGTTTGCCTAATACGTAAGTATGTATCAGCTTCTCAAGAAAAGCCATCTCACACTTATCCACTCAAGAACGCGGAGCAAGATCTTTATCTACCTACCTTACGCTCAAAGTTAGTTAAAAGTTCAATATTATACAACACGAGAAAAATGCACAATCACCTGCCATCATTTTCTTCATTTCGCAAAGCTTTGAAATCTTGTTTAGTAGACAAGGCCTTCTACCCCGCAAATGACTTATATTTTGTTGATCGAATTTGATCTTGTAAATACTGGTCTAATATTTGCTATTACTATATTCACTAGAAATATAGTAAATATTTTTGAATCTTATTTTTGTTTTTTTTTGTTCTTTGACATTGTATATATATATATATATATATATATATATATATATATATATATATATATATATATATATATATATATATAAACGGATTTGTTTAAGTATTTAATACTCATTTCCAACTATAGCCTATTGCTGCTTTCCCGTTACCCTACGCCACATCTCGATTTAGAGCGTCATCAGCTTCTAGATTACGAGCTTCCATTGCTTCCGTAACTGTTCCGTTCCAGGATTTTCTAGGTCTACCTCTCTTTCTTCTGCCCTGGGGAGCCCATTGAAAAACTCTTTTTGGCCGCCTGTTCTCCGGCATACGCAGAACATGTCCAAACCATTTTAAGCTGGATTTTTCGATTCGATCTAGTACTGTTTCCTCCGATGCATTCATGATACGCCTGACCTCGATGTTTGTCTTTTTTTCCATCCTAGATATACCGTATGATCGAATAAAAACGGCGTCAGCGATGGCTATGAAATGACGATCGATGACATTTCCCATATAATTTTACATATAAAATGACAGCGATCTTCATTTCATAGACATCGCTGACGCCGTTTTTATTCTATCATACGGTACCTGCACTTCTTCTAAGGTAGTCCATTTCAACAACTTGGATTTTGCGCTTCGCGTCTGCACTCAGAGTCCATAGCTCTGAACCATAGCAAAGAACTGACTCCACCAATGTTCTTCCAAGTCTCTTTTTAGTTGTTGCTGACAAGTTTCGGTCCCACCAGAGGCTGTTAAGACATCCAATAACTTGTTTGCTCTTCTGAATTCGGGTTTGTATTTCTACTTTGCCCAAACCCTCGTTGTTGATAGTAGCACCCAGGTATTTAAATTTGTCTACTTGTTGAATCTGGACGTTATCATTAATGAAGACTTGAAAACAAGCGTTGGAATTGACAGCTAATATTCGGTCTTCTTTAGACTAACCTGAAGTCCCCATTTGTTGTATACTTGATAAAGCCTCTTAGTCATGAACTCTAGATCGTATGAGTCCTGCGCAATCACGACCTGATCGTCTGCAAAGCTCAGGGTAAATAGTGTGTTGTCCCCAATGGGTATTCCCATACCTTGATATTTCGTCTTCCATTCCCTAAGGGCTAATTCGACGTAAGCGTTGAAGATCAGAGGAGATAAGCTGCATCCTTGTCGCAACCCTTTTGTGGTGTTAATTGGATTAGATAGCCTGTGTCCTATCTTAACGTACGATTCATTTTCTTTATATAGCTATTTTATTATCTTAAGCAAAGGTCTATCTACTTCTAAGATATTCAATACTTCCCATATCTTGCTGCGGGGAATAGAGTCGTACGCTTTCTCCAAATCAATAAATGCTAGATGGACTTCTTGATCTACTGCTATCTTTTTTTCCATCACCTGCTGCAGGACAAAAAGGTTATCTGTGAAAGATTTCCCCGGTGTGAATCCGCTTTGGTCTTCCGAGATTTGTCACCAATACTGTCCCTGAGCCTACCCTGTAGCACCTTTCCAAAAAGTCTGCTGACCGAACTGTTAATGCTCTATAACAAGTGGGGTCGTTACGATTTCCCTTTTTAAAGATGGACACTATGGAGCCACTCGCCATTCTCGGGTAGTTTACTTTGCAGGCAGCACTGGTTAAATAGGCCTGCCAGACGCCAGCGCAGTCTTTGGGTTCCATTAATTTTAACAATTGGCTACAATACTAGACCTGGTGACCGTCCATTTTTCATCCTTTTGAGACTTTGATGTACTTCTCTTTCGCTTATGATTAAAGTGCCTGCAAGGTTGTTCTCATCTTCTACTGCTTGGAATTCTGGTCGGTTTTCTGTGAGTAATTCTGCATAGTAGTTGCGCCATTTTAATTGCTCAAAGAACCCTAAACACGCCTCGGAATTCGGACAGATATTCTTTACGACGACAACTGGCTACGAAACGGACTATGCGAATCTTTGACATTGTAAACATTTATAAATGTTTATTTTAAACAATAAGACTGACAATGTAATTTGTATACTTGTTTTGGATTCTCTTTTGTTTGTTTACTTTACTCTGTCTACAAATTGTAAAATTTTTTGACAATAATTTATATTATACATATATTATATGGCGGAAAGACACTTGAACTTAAAATATCTTTTTCAACAGAAAATAATTTGTCGACAAATTCCGTCGATGCGTCTCTGCAGGCCGTATTAATATTAAACAATGCGACCGAGCTGTGGCGAAAGAAGCAACACAGGGCAGAAAGAAGAAGAAAAGAAGAAGAGGAGTTTATTTGCGAACTGCTGCTGAACACATGGGGAATGAACGTAGCGGCGGACGGACGCGACCAGTTTCTGGTGAGAATGGGAGCAGGAATGGGGAGGGCGAGGGGAGGAGGCGGCGGGGGAGAGGTCTGAAACGCACCTGCGTTGCGTTTAATTGATGCGGCGGACAGACTCGCAGGCACCGCGGCTTGTGCATTCGAACGCCACAGAAATACGTAAAGGTAGAGGCTAGTGCTTTCAATCCTTACATTCCTGGATTATGGTTTTTTGATGCCGGTTTTCCGGCAGCATATTTGGAATTTGCCGACGTACATACATACATACATACAGCCGTTACTCGCTGACGAGTATTCGACACACATAAAGAAAATGGTCACGCAAGGCGTTTTCTTTCATGAGCTTTTCTGTGACTGAAAAGCCCGATACGTGATGTTATCTGCCTACCGCACTCCGGACATTCAAAAATCTCATTGCTTTGTTGCCTCTCTACTTTTTGGTTGCCGCTGTTAACTGAGTTTACAACCCTTCTCCATTGAGTTCTATTGTGAGCTGCTTTTTCCCACTCATTCTGCATGTTAATTCCCTTTAAATTTTCGTGGAAAATGTCCTTGTATCTTTTCAGTTGTCCACCCGGCCTCCTCTTACCGTCCACAAGCTCACCGTAAAGCAGAGATTTTGGTATGCGGTTTTCTTGCATTCTGCATACGTGACCAGCCCATCTTAAGCGGGATTTTGTGACCATGACTTCAATACTCTCGCAGTTAGATTTTTCAAGGACCGATACGTTTGGGACATGATGGAACCACCGGACTCTTAAGAGTTGTCTAAGGTGTCTCTGTTGCAACTTGTTCAATGCGTTCATGTGTCGGCGGTAAGGCACCCAGGTTTCGCTCCCATATATCATGGTGGGGATTATAATTGCTCGGTATACTGCAAGTTTATATTATTTATATTATATTTGCCGACGTATTAGTCGCGTAAAGTACATTAATACGTCGGCGATTTACGATGCGTTCAAAATATTGTTTCTTTCCTCGCAAGTTTCTAAATCGGATTAATTTGATCTATATCTGTAATTCGTATATTTTTATGATCAATCAGTAATCGTGTGTTGTCACGCCCTTTCTTATTCGAAGTTCAATAAAACACAAAGTTTACTTAATCTGAATGAGTTGCATAGAGGCCACTAGCTTTTTAATTTTAACAGCCGGGTGGTCGGGGTTCAAAGATATTAATAAAAGGGCGCCACGAGATTATACTCTATGAACTCGGCAATAAAGATGTAACTATTAAGTAGACTTCAACACTAACCTCGAACTGTTGAGTGCAACTATCATGAACTTCAAATATTCTATAACTATTTGTACTTAAGTGACTCGTCCAAGCATTAGAGGCGCCAGTGTTGATTTGGATATACCAAGGGAAAATATTAGGAGATGTTTGCGAACTAATAAAGTTAAACCCTTTAAACCAAAGATTTTACACACTTTGGAAAACGGAGATGATGTTAGACGATTAGAATTCTGCTTATGGGCTCAAGCAGAGTATTTAAATAATAGAAATTTCTTAAAAGAAATTTTACTTAGTGATGAGGCAACATTTAGTACAAACGGAGTAGTATCCTCTCAAAATTCGCGATTCTAGGCAGTCGAAAACCCTGAATGGGTGATCAATACAAGAAGACAGTATTCTCAGAAATTAAATGTGTGGTGTGGCATACTTGATAGAATCATTGGTCCATATTTTTTTGAGAGAAATTTGAATAGTCCAACGTTTTTGAATTTTCTGATTAATGACTTTTGGGATGCAATACATAATTTACCATGCCAAACCCGTTTGAATTTAAAATTTCAATTGGACGGATCACCTGTACATAACGCGGCAGTGTCAGGGAATGGTTATGAGAAAATTTTGAAAATAAGTGGATAGGTCGAAATAGCCTGCTAATTGAGGCTGAGATCCCCGGACTTAACACCCCTTGATTTCTTTCTTTTGGGGTTTCTTAAAGCAAAAGTTTACAAGTCTAGACCTCAATCTGTAGATGAATTACGTATTGTTCACAGAGGTGTTTCTGCAAATATTACACCACAGCAGCTTAGGAATGTAACTGTTAATCTAAGAAAAAGATGCGACAAAATGTATTGAACTGAATGGGAGGCTGGTAGAAGCTAACTAGAATTATTTGAATATGTTTAACTTATTATTCGGTTATTGTGTTGCTTGTAGTATTTTATCATTGTTTGTAATAAACCGTTGTCGTGGATTGTTTTTTTCAAGGGTTACGTGATAACTCATCGTTAAATTGGCAAAAATAGGGAATTATTTAATTTAACTGCAAAATTATTAATAATTAATAATTTTAAACGAAATTTGGTACAGAACTGTTTTGGGGGATGCCGAATGTAGGGGTGTACTAAAATTTTTTGAAAAAAAATCGCTAATATGATTTTGCAAATTTTTCACCACAAAAACTTTATTAAGTAGGCCTTGTTTTTTGTGAAATAACATGACATTGAGCCCTAAAGTACATTTTCTGAAACTTTATATTTGAAAAAAAAATCATCAAAATCGGACTATAAACACAGATTTTATGGAGGGTGCCCGGTCTTGAGTGGGTCACACTGTATATAAAAAAAATGAATGAAAGGTAGATTGAAATATGTTAAGAAATTTTAAATCGTTAAGAATTACTATTTACGAATGCAAAATGAAAAATGTTTTAAGCTATACTAAACTAAGACGTCATCCCCTTTAACTTAAACTAAGTATGCTCTAAGGCGGAATACAAATATCAAAACTAAATCTAACTAATATATAAACGATCTACTCTCTAACGTAATGTCTTGACAAGTACTCTGCAACCACTGAAACTTCCTCCGGCTTAGCTATAGTGCATAGCTACAGGGTGGCTACGACGGTGTACAGCAGCTCGATGCAATGTCACTGGAGCCCACGGATGTCAGCAGAGGTACAGATGCATGGCAGGTGTTTCAAATGATGAACATAAAAAACCCTCAACGAGGGTTTATGATGTCCAACGGGTACCTCTACACGGGCAACAGGATGGAATTATGGACTGTTCTGTGCACTACGGTCTGGATCGGTCTTCTTGCTCTTGGAACTGTTCGGGGACTTCTTGGGCACGTGGAATCGGAATATCGGTCGGAAAAAGGCTATTTTAATCCCATTATGGAAACTGGTCGGTGGTCCATGTAAATCCCACAAAATACAACCACGTCTCTGACCAAATGTGTTGTAGCGTTTTATTTTTCTTTTTATAAAATTCCAAATTTTAATATTGCTGGCGCCATCTATTCGCTAGATGTTAAACTTCATTCAGTACAGGTAGCGGTTCCTTTCCATAAAAACAAACTTCATTCAGTATAGACGATAGAGTTCACTTTGGTCATATGACCTGTCAATTAGAAGACTTCCGTTTTGCGAGAAGGAGGCTTTTTCCGAGAGATTGAGATCAGAAAAAGACGCGTGGTTCAGCGTCCGACGAATCTCAGAGAAAAAGGGCTTTCTGAAACACTTTTCCTAACAGTAAAGGCACGGGTATCCAAAAGTGGAGATTTGAAATCCTGTAAGAATATACTGTTCAGAGCCTAGTTCGTGTTTTTTTTGGCCTTTTCCTGGAATAAGATCACAGTAAGTGTATCTACCATTTTGTATCGCCATGTCTAACTAAATTTTATTTCAGTTATTCCCGTTTTTTATTTATTTTGATAATGTTTGATTGTGCATTACTGGTTTGGATCAGCATATAGTTTGGCTATATTTTGGAATGTGTACAGCTGATTTTCAGACCGTAAGTTATTTTTTTTGGTATTCGGTGACTGTTCTGAGAATTTTTTATATAGAGTAACTGGCGTATAAGAAATTGACGTATAAGTAATTGGCATATGAGTAACCACTTTTGAGACAGTATTTATGACTCTACATTTATTCTACTGATATCGAAGACTCCTGCTACTATCGAAGAGTCTACATCCACTTCCGTTAGTCTGGAGACTGCCTGCCTATCTGTTCACTACGTCATAAATTAAAAAAAAAATACAGATAAGTTCTAAGTTCAACACACAAGGTATTCCCTAAATTTTTTTTACTTTGAGATAATATTTTGAATATCTCTGTAAATTGTTGTCATTTATTCCATATATTATAGTCAAAATTTACCTTTTAGTTAACATTATAAGTCATGCTTTGTCCTTAACGGTACGTTTTACTTCAGTATGATCTTTTATGTGAGAATCGCTAACACGGATTCATTTTTGAAGGGTATTGTACACGACTTGTTTCGAAACATCATCGTATTGGTACTTACATAAATTTCACCTGTTTATATATTACGTAGTATAGTATACTGGAGAGAACTTTAACTAAATTTGAGTTTACTTAAAGTAACTAACGATTTCATTGGGATAATTAAAACTGGGTTTAAACTGATTGATAATTGTGTTCGTCTTTAAATAAATGTTCAACGTAGGATAGTTATATCTGACTTTTATTCTTGATGAACATAATAGACCCTTATTGCTGTTGATTATTTTATTTTAGCTATTTCATGATCAAATTTTCTTACTGGTTTCTTACTTTACCTTTTCATACTCAAAGTAAGTGGCGCCCTTTTTACTGTCTTTGACCATTACTATTTGAATACTTAACATCAATTTTAGAATCTTTGCAGCCTATACATTATTACTTTTATTTTATTATTTAACAACATTATTAAGTCACCACAGGTCACAAGCCTTACCTACGAACCCAGCTCTCCTCTAACCCTGAGCAACGGATACCTTTTTCTTTCTGTTTGAGTGTTCCGGAAGACTTAATCCTTCACTAGGAAGACCTGCTAATCACCAACAGGGAATGTTTCACGGAACGGCAGCCAGTTCTTCACGACGATACTCTTCGGTCGGTGGATACACAAGAAGTGATGCAAGGATTCGATTTCCTTCACAAAATCAGATTTCAACCGGAAATCTCCCTCCAGGATATAGATAGAGAACTATATATCTTGACTAGTCCAACTCACAAAAAGGCATAAATAAAAAACGATGTTCTAGATTATTTTCACAGCCATCTTCGATATCCGGTCAATGAACGAACTAAACTCACAAATTCCCACAATTAAATGAACGAATTGCACACCGCGATCCACATCAAAAATAACCAATTTAACTACGAAATTTTATCTGATAATTATAAATTTCAATAACCAAAACAAAGGATAAATAAATCCAAAAACATCTGATTTGATCTGACAGTGACAAGTGACAAGTGATGACCAAAGATAGAAAGAGGTCGACAAAAATTCTAATGCTGGGCGGCATCCAGTGACAAAATTCTGTGGCTTTATAATATCGCGGTGTATATTCGGTTGCATAATGGTAAAATACTAAATAAAATAATATTTAACAATAAAATTATAGTAAACATGATGCAAAAATAATAGTTATTTGCGATAATTTATGAGCTAGCACACAGAGGTCGTTGCGAGGAAATTTGACTGTTACAGTGTAGTTGGTTGTTTTCCAGTGATTAGCACATTTCGAGCAGATTGCTAATTAAAAAACATGGATTTTAAGACAGCTGCACCTGATAGATAAATAGCCTCCAATAATCTGAGATTGCAGATTACTGGTAAAAACAAATTTGCGATATGTTGCTTTTTGCAGAGAAATTTAATAATAACAGTTATGTTCTTAAAATATCATTAATACAAAATAAATAGTAATAGCACAGATAACATGTTTTTGTTTATACTGCGCAAAAGTCTTGTGCGCTTTCATGGGAATACTAGATATACCATACGACCGAAAAAAATGGCGTCAGAGCTGGCTTGGTAATAAAGATAGCTGTCATTTTGTTTGTAAAATTATATAGGGAATGTCAGAAGGAAAAATCGATGGAAAACGCAGCATAGGGAGGAAAAAATGTTATGGCTACGTAACATAAGAAATTGGACCCACACCGACGGAAACACCCTTATCCATCAAGCACTAGACACAGAGAGTCATATGCCATATTGAACCAACCTCAACAACAGAGGAGGCACCTAGGAGTAGGAGGAATGTCATTGATCGTCGTTTCCTAATTAACTAGACTCTGTTTTTTTTTAATTTTAGTTTATTTTTATTTTATTATAGAACGGATAACTGCCTTGGTAAATGCTAGAAGAGAAATCTTTGAAAGTTTCAAAAACATTTTCACAATGGCTCTGAGACTACGTCTAATAAGCATTTAAGAGATTTTATCACTGCCATTTTGATGGCAAACAAAAAAAAAACAACAAAAGTCGGCACTATTGGTAATTTTGTTAACTTTGTCGCTAAGGGCTTGTTCAAATAGAAAACTCTTTATAGTAGAATGATTCTGTAATTGGAAAATAGGGAAACACCAGAACAGCACATCAATATGTGCGCCAAGACGACAAGCTTTCGTAACATAAACTTTGATACGACCGATATCGGACATGAAGAACTAACCTCTCCCTAAAACCGTCTCAGATACTGGCTTTGCCAAAGCCCTGAGACTGTATAACGTGTTATAACTCGCGAAAGGGGGACATAACAGATCTATAAACTCGTGATAATTACCTTCTCCCCTCCCATACAATCTAGATACAATTTAATCAACAAATAATTTTTTTAATCCCATCTAGGTTTACTGATTTCTCTAAGATTCAAATGGAATTCCTCAGCCAGTCTCTTCTTATCTCTCTTTTTCACTAAGATTTATCGTGCATAGGAAGCGCATACGCCCGATTATATTAAGCGGGCACGAATATGTGCGAGGCGAGTGAGAAAATCCCAGCCGGAGAATGGGAAAGTTACCGCTAGATGACGCCACAGTCTATATTTCACTCCACGAGTACGAGCGCGTTTAGAATAAGTTAAGCCAGACTGCCTCTTCGCTTAAATTATTTATTATTATTCTGTTCTGTGTTTCTTATATTCAGGTGTATTATCACTGGAATATTTAAAAAAAACATGTGCGCCACTGACTTTTTTCTAGTGATGGGAATAATCATAGATTAGTAATAATTCATATTTCACAATCGAATTAATAATTCGAATTATTTAGTAGTATTATAAATTTAACCTAAAAATAAATTCGTCCCAGCTAGTGCTCGTCTAGGGGCTATTTTAAACAAATCTGAACCATTGCCATACCTATATTCTATTACTGAATAAAAAATAAAAAAAAATATTGTTTATTCAATGTATTCTATTAACTGTGTCGAAGCCGTTTAATAAATTAAACCATAATTTAAAGTTTTAGATTTAAAAGTGCCGAGTATCGTATTTTTTCGTATTTCTTTTTATTTTATCAGTTGCAATGAATAATTATTTAGATAAAAGAAGAAAATTAATTTTAGTGTTCGGTGAAATTTGGGTGAGATGGAAATGAACCAAATAATAGTAGTATTCTTTCGTTCTGAACGAAATGAAAATTTTCACTTAAACAGATTTATTCCTACGTGGTATAGGAAATAACAATGATTTCTGGATTTTTCTATATCGGATCGTTCCTTTCTTTGTCGATTCCCTTTATAAATCAGTTTAAGTGAAAATTTTCAGTTCGTTCAGAACGAAAGAATACTACTAATAGTACTATACTAATTACTAATATTCGTATTCGTCCATAAGAGGTTATGTTTTATGTTCATTTGTAATTCGGTTAACCACAGATATAATAGAGAACAACGGCATACGGTCGAATCGGCCTACAAACACGTAAACGTTTACGTACGCATGCGCATTTCTTATATTTTTACGTCTACGTATACGTGCCAGGAGCGGCCGACTCGACCGTATGCCGTTGTTCTCTAATATAAAATACTACTAATTTTTATCTCGATTATATCGAAAAAGATAATTCGAATTAGTTAGTTTTAATTTACTATCGAATTAGTCGTATTATTTAATTCGAATTTTCCCAGCACTACTTTTTTCTTTTGACGTCAAAATCGTGTAGACCGTTTAATGCCAATTAAAAGGTAGATGTTGATATTTTGTCGAATTCGGCCTCCTTGATGAGATAAACGCAATTTTATTAATCACAATTAATAAAACTAACATAAAATATAAATAAATAAGAACACCACATATATACCACTTATACCAGAACACCACAGCTAGAATGAAAATACGAAACTCATTGTCAGCATAAAATATTACAAAAGGCCTCAAGCAGAGATGTTGCTCTATCTCCTCTATACTATTCAAAATATACTTGTAACAGGCACTAAAAAAAATGGATGCTTAAGTGTAGAGGAATGGGAATCCCCCTAATAAACGAGGACACTCTGTACACCCTATTTTTTGCGGACGACCACATAGTCCTAGCACAAGATCACGACGACCTTGAATATATGGCAAGGAAGCTGATAGAGTATAAGAAATGGGGGTTGGAGGTAAATATCACCAAAACTGAATGTATGACTGTAGGGGGGCCACAAGAGAACATAGTCTTAGAGGATGGAAGCGTGATAAAAAAAACTGTGACAAATATAAATATCTTGGGTTAAAAATAACTAACGATGGAAAACTCGATGAGGGTATAAAAGATCGAATAATGCAAGGCAGGAGGGCAATATCTATGTTGAATGGTGTACTGTGGGATCAAGAATCTCTAAAGCTAATAAGAAGAACATATACATATAATACGGTAGTGAAAAGCATAATAACTTACGGAAGCGAAGTATGGCAGTTGAAAAGTAGAACAGAGAACATGTTATTAGCGACCGAAATGGATTACTGGAGGAGATCTGCTGGAAAATCGAAAAGAGAACAAATAACCAACGACAGAGTAAGAGAGATTATGGGAACAGAATACACAATTGTGGACGACATAAGAACAAAACAACTGGTTGGTTGGGTCATGTACGACGAATGCCCGATAGAATACCAAAACAAATTTTACTGTGGACACCTCGAGACAGAAATAAAAGAGGAAGGCCTAGGGTTCCCAACTTGAGCATCGGCGATTCCGGGACAATTATTTTTAAGCTTTTAAATAACTGAAGCAAGACATTAAATATTAGAAAATAAAATATATTATGTCTGTAGTACACATTTTTTTTAGTTTCCAGGTCCCGGCCAAGGCAAAACTTTCACCGGGACAAACTTTCTGATTCCTGGTTAATCCCGGGCAAACCGGGACGGTTGGGAACCCTAGGAAGGCCGCGACAAAGCTGGAGGGAGGGTGTGGATAAAGAACTAGAAAATAGAGAAATACCTGATGATCTCTGACTAAATAGAGAAGAGTGGAGGTTAGGTGTCGGAAAACGTCGTAGAACGTTCTGAACCGACTTATACAGGGTGTCCCAGAAATAAGTGCAAATATTTTAACTGGTAGTATAGTTCAACCCCAGAAACACGCCTATGAGGTTTTTTTGCGAAAAAAAAAATTAAAATTTTTCTTGACATTTTCCGATAAATTTGAAAAAACTTTTTAGTGCCACTTGTTTATTCACCTGAGATTTCTCTACGGTGTATCTAAACCTTGCAGTGTTGCAACCTCCTATGTTATCCACATTCTACATAGTTCTACATTTATAAATTCATAGAAAAATTTCTACTCAAAAATTAGGAATGTTAAATTTTTATCAGTGCTCATTATTAATAATTATTATAGAAAAAAAAACACATTAATTATTTTAGTACTTACCCTTTCAATGAAAAACTTAACAAAAAACCACCGAAAATTAACTAAAACATTACGTTTATGACGTTTACGAAAATGATTCATCATATTATTCACAACCAGGTCACAAAAAAGAAATTCCTAAAATGTTTTATCGTAATTTAGAATTCAATATTTGTTTTCTTTCATGTTTCTCTGTTTTATTTGAACCACAGATTTACAAAACACCTTGAAAAGCGCACATTACTTTGAATATCAGTCGCTTATCGTTACTTTACGAACTACTTTCAATCTAAGACATGTTTCCACTAAACAATTTTAAATACGTATTTTGTTTTTTCGCTATTTTTTCGATGTATTTTGACAGCCCAACCGTCGCGCGTCGGCCAAGAGTGCCACGTGAACTGGTCTTGAGCCGCGCCGTCGTGGCAGGCTTGCGTCAGACGATGTTAGCAAAGTTGCCGGAAAGCCAGCACATTCCCCCAAATTCAAGATTTCGAAGCAATCAAAATTGTATTAAATTTTAAAAATTAAACAGAGAAACATGAAAGGAAACAAACAAAACGAAAATGAATTGATTATTCTTCGGGCTGTTTCGATATATTGAATTCTGAATTACGATAAACATTTTAGAAATCTTTTTTTGTGACCTTATCAATAATCAATTCATTTGTGTTTTGTTTGTTTCCTTTCATGTTTTTCTGTTTTATTTTTAAAATTTAATAAGAATTTGATTGCTTCGAGTGTCTTGAATTTGAAATTGTTGAAACTACGGCAACCTCGCATGACGCAAGCTCGACACGCCGGCGCGACAAACAAGCAGTGAGCAGTTACCAACCAGTGATCAGTGATGCGTGGCTGTCTTGGCCGATGGTTGGGCTGTTCACGGAATTGTCGAAATACATCGAAAAAATATCGAAAAAGCAAAATACGTATTTAAAATTGTTGAGTGAAACATGTATTTTCTTAGATTGAAAGTAGTTCGTAAAGTGGCGGTAAGAGACAATAATTCTCAACATTTACTCATTCAGAAGGATATTCAAAGTAATGTGTAATGTGTGCTTTTCAAGGTGTTTTGTAAATCAGTGGTTCAAATTGTGATGAAGCCTATATGAAAATAATGTGTTAAGTTAAAAATGGGGACTGTTATTTTAGCAATTTTTATAATAGCACTTACAAGTAAAGCAGCACAATGAAGTGTATTTTAGTTAAGTGTGTATCGAAAAAGAGAACTGTCGCAGTTACATCGATCTGTCATAAGTATCTTTTTTAATGTTGGGTAAGTTTTTTAATTTAACTTTTAATTTATTTTATGTAATAATATCACAATCTTAAAATGTAATGCATCTCTGCAAACTCCCTCAGGTGTTGTGATTTTATGACTTACTTGTAAACATATACTTTCTTGTCCATATGGCAACACAGTGCGTCGAATTAACTGAAATCCGGGCTTGATCCGGGTAATGGGATGTAGTTGGCAATATCTGCCGGCGATTCTCAAAATGTTGCGATTATTTTTTTAAATTTTCAAAGTTAAATAACTCGGTTATTTTCAATTTATTTTAAAAATGGTAAAGAGAAAATTATATATTATAATATAATATATTATATTAATAATATGTTTATTTTGACCAGATCTACCACCCCTTAAAATATCTGCACTCATTTCTGGGACACCCTGTATATATATATATATATATATATATATATATATATATATATATATATATATATATGTATCTCCCCACGAGAGATGGCACATGTTTTTTAAACACCCTGTATAATCTTACTTAGAGAAAGATTGGATAAAATTTATTTGCTTGTGAATAAAGTGTGCTACATCTTTGTATTTTACTACTTCCATAATATTTTTACTAATAGATCGGATACTATGTAGATTTGCAAAGTGAGTCAAGAAGAATGAAATCCAATATTATCTAAGTTTAACTAGATATTTAATAAATCTAGGGAATGCAAGACTGCATGTAAAATTAACATTCATTTAGAACTTATTCTAAAAATACTTTTTTTTTTTTTTTATCTAAATAACGAATACGCCTACCAGCGAAACAAATAAAAAATAAGTTGCTTAATTATTACTACTGAATTTTAATCGAAACTGATGAGCAAGTCAAACAGTGACTAAAGCGCAGTTCACAGAAAGACAAGGCGTTCGAAGAAAATCAGATGAGATAGGGGCTAAGTATTCTTTTTCAGTCTTATTTATCAACAAGGAGTAACAATTTGGTGACTCATCCTGATGCATTAATTGGTATGTGTTTGCGGTCTTTATGCTCGAAGTGTAGACAGTAGTGAATTCGTTAATTTTTCTTGTGTTTTTATCTCGATTTCTTTAAATAATATATACAGAGTTGTTCACCACATACGACATGGAGTATTGTAGCTAAACGATTGGATTTTTGCAAATTGTAAGTTTTGGGTTCGTTGAAGGACTATTAGAGCTACAATTTAAAAATATTTTTACAAGATACAAGTGTCCCAAATAAATAAAAAATATCAAAGTTGTATTTTTTTAAATGGAACATCCTATATATTATTACATTTTTAGTTTCTAAGATTAAAATAAAGGTAAATTTTATTAAGGTTTATTACACTTAAACCTTACCGTTTTTGAAATATTTTCAATTTTGTGAAATTGCAGTAAAAAATTTAAGGCTGCATTTCTTCAAGGGTATCACAGATTTTAATACTAAATATTTACTGAAGTCTATATATTGATCAGTAATTGTGTTGCAATAATAAAAATAATACTACCTTATACAGAGTGTCTAAAAATTTCTTTTAAATAATTTCTAGCTTTAAACGGCAATAACTTGTTTAATTTAAATGGAACGCCCTGTATATTTTAGGAGAATCAGATGCACAATTTAATTGTCTATCAAATTGTATTATACCACTTTTTACCTATCCCTTCAAGTTTTCGCATTTTCTTCTTATATTATACCACTTTTTACCTATCCCCTCAAGTTTTCGCATTTCCCTTCGCATTTTCTTCTAATTTAGACCTCATTTATCAATATAGCCATGGAATATTGACATTTTAGATTACTTTTAAAGGTGCAACAAATTTTCAAAGATACTTTACTTAAAATTTTCAGATACTTTACTTATTGTCGATATAGTTCGCTTATTTCATTATAAAATAAAAATAATGTGTAATAAAGTGTAATAAACCTTAATCAAATTTACCTTTATTTCAATCGTAGAATCTAAAAATAGAATAATATACAGGGTGTTCCATTAAAAAAAACACAACTATAATATTTTTCACTTATTTGGGACACTCTGTATCTTGTAAAAATATTTTTAAATTATAGCTCTAATAGTCCTCCAACGAACCCAAAATTTACAATTTGCAAAAATCTAATCGTTTAGCTAAAATACTCCGTGTCGTATGTGGTGAACAACCCTGTATACCCAAGTAGCATTTTCACGACTTGCGACCACATGTTTACTAAACACAACGTTGGATTAGTTACAAAAAATAGTTAGCACCCTACCTTGGGTATTAAAATAAATTTAAACGTTTTTATAACTTTGTGCCGACGTTGGACTAGTACTACAGCAAAGTAGAAGCTTCTGCGACGTCGAATAAACGTTGTCTTGTAACCTTTTTTGCTTAAGTGATCTTTAGGTGATTCGGACAACGTAGTTACAACGTTGGACAATATAGAGTTTTCCGACGTCAATTTCAGGACCTATTCCAACGTTATGCAAACGTCGTCTGTTTTACTAATTCCAACGTTGTTTAGATTTCCTTATTCTTACGTTGGTAGGACGTAGAGTCACTACCTTTTTGCAACTGTATTGAACCATAACCTTAAATCTTAAATTTTCAATTCATTGTTCTGTTCAGTCAGACAGTTCAGTGCTGTTTTTGTTTTTATAAAAAAAAAACTTAATTAAAATGGGACATAAGAAAGGTACATATAAAACTAAATTTAAATATACATCGACATATATTACCGACACTTCCTCGTTTATTTAGATTATAGAGGGCGGCACAAGCTAGACTCTAGAATGACTAAATTAGGCAATCTTGCGACTAGTATACTACCTGTTAAGGCCGAACTGCGACTTTATTAGTCCAGTATGCGACTACTCGAACTACTCCATCTTAATCTCCAAAACAACAAAGTTAAAGCCGCCATGTTGTTAAATAAGAAAATGTTTCGTTCTTAAAATAGCAATTCCTGCTTTTTGAATACATTAACTTGAAATATTTGACCCTAAAAAATACGCGGAAACAATTTTTTCGAATGCGAATAAATTATTCTCATTTTACTAAAAAAAAAATTCAAGAAAATTTTTAAAACTTCTTTAATTTCAAGGCCCATTAGTATTTTTTAAAGTAGAAACAATACATTTATCAATAAAGTTGTTTGCGTTTAACTTTTTACCTTGGGTAACGAGTTACAGAGTCGGTTAAAGTGTTTCAATAATTATGATCTTCAAACATCCTCCACACTTAAATACTTTTGTTTTGTTTTCCTTCACTGCCATCTGACATATGTCTCTAACTAAATTATAAATATAATATTTTTACTATAATTATCCCAATTTAGGATAAAACGCGACTTAGACGCCATATTAGTTTTGTATTTCCGTGAATTAGGATTTTAAACAACGTTGCAGTTTGTACTAAATTAGGCTTCTAGCCAACGTCGGTATCCAACGTCGTTTCGACCCAAAAATTATTCTCCAAATTAGTGCAGACTAGGGTTGGCACGAGGTTGTGCCGACGTTGCGCCCCGACGTTTGGTCGCGTGACACAACGTTATCCCGACGTCCAAATGCTGCTTGGGTATGGAGCGATCGACAATGATTGAAATAATTGGCAAGGCTGTGTTAGAGGATTTAAAGCTTCATTCAGAACCTCGCAATTAGTGAAATAAATTAGTGGTTTTAATTAATTATACTTTTTAGATTACGATGATTGACAATGTTTAAAAAACACAATTAAAATTAATAGAATATCCTAGCAACAGCTTGCATTAGTCCGTTGTATCCATAGAGAAAGCTTAATATTTATATTATAAAACAATCAACTTTTGATATCTAACCACAATTTTTTTTAAAGGAAGATAATCAAAGGCCAAAATGACATTTATCGCAAATTTTGAAGTATATAATTAGCGGAAAAGTTAAAAGTTTGATAACTTTTTCTACTAATTGAAAACATCAACCACTAATTTTGACTTATTTTTAAAAAAATAATCCTATTATTTAATTTTTAGTTTGTTTTGATCCTAGTGATAACGGCCGATGAATATTCAAAACTTAATTCATAAACTTCTCAAATTTACTGTCAACGAAGCAAGCAAAATCAAGATAACCAACTATCATTGTTGTTCGGACCTTATATGTACTAGTTTTATACGGAATTTAAAAATAAATTTTGATAACATCCTTCTTTTATTTAACCACGCTACAGAAATATGATTAAATCAGCCTGATCTACTTTCCGAACCATTCTGTATATTCTTGTTGTTGTATCTGTACCCAATTTGTCGACTTCCTTTAATGAGTTTTCTACGAAATATTGCCGAAATATTGCTCTCAAAGCAGTTTAAACATTTATACTCCGCCTCAATTCCAATTTGAAAAGTTTATTGCTTCAAAAATTAGTTTTTTACTGTTCGCATGTGGGAGGTGCATAATAAGAGTGCATTTCTCCGTATCGAAAAATCAGTAAATATTGGTTTTTCTTATTTTTCTTTTTTTAACTGCAAATTTATAAATCACAGAAAAAATTGTGCTGAATAATACGCCTTAAAATTTTCATGTTTGTTAAAGTTGAATATACAGGGTGTCATTGAAATGATGTAAAAAAAATCGGGGGGCGATAGTACTCCTAAAAATAGTAAAAAAAGTTCCTATAAGTGTAGGGCAGAAAATGCATATTAAGGGAGTTAGGGGCACTGAAAGGGTGAATTTAAAAAACGAAATTGTAGGCTTAAAAAACGAGATAAAATTTCGAAAAAAAATCCTCTGCCATAAATTTTGACCCTAAATCAAATGGTGGTACTGAAAAATTATTTGGAAAAGAGGAAAGGGTAGTTTTTGCAAGGGTAGGGGGTTATTTCGTGAATAACTTTTTTGAGGATATTTTTTTTGCAACAAAAGGTACTCTTGTTGCACATCGACCAGAGCGATAGTTTTCGAGAAAATTGAAGGCAAAGAGTTTGCTCTGATGGGTTGCTAACTGGTTAATCAACATTTTTTTTTTTGTTAGAGAAGATTAGGTGATGATTATGATTAAAGATAGAAACAGTTAGTTTATTTTAAAATCGACGATATACCCGAATATCATAATATCAGATGTATTAATATCTAATAATTAAGATTTTAATAATAGTGAACAAGAAACGAAGAAACCAAGTCATGGTAGGCTTTGGAAAAAAGTTGCTTTTGACGTAATAAAATAAACGTCAAATTGTTATTAAATCAACATTTTGATAGTCTTAGCAGCGTTTTTTATCTTTTGATTGCTTTTTCAAAATGCCAACAACTTCAACTACTTCAAATAATAAAGGCATTTTGAAAAAGCATTTAAAAGATAAAAGAAAACGCTGCCAAGACTATCAAAACGTTGATTTGACAACAATTTGACGTTTATAATTATTACGTCAAAAGCAACTTTTTCCAAAGCTCACCATGACTTCACTGAATCATCGTTTTTTGTTCAGTATTATTAATATCTTAATTATTAGGATATTAATGGCTATCTGGTATTATGGTATTCTGGTATTTCCACGATTTTAAAATAAACTAACTGTTTCTGTCTTATTTTTTTTTTTGTTAGAATGGACCTAATCAAGAGGGCTACTGATACTGTATTGTAAAAATAAGGTAACTAAGGGCTTATTTTTTGGTATTTATTATAATTTTACTATTTAATCTTTACTATCAGCTAAAATAACACTCAGCAACTCCCCAAGTAGCAAATTTTATTTTATAAAGGTTGTATAAACAGCTATGTGATAATTTTTATAGGATACCTCAATTCATATAACGTGCTATATGACCGTAATATGATAGCTTTACAACCAAAAAAGGCCCATTTTTATACAACCGTTTAGTAGTATAGGAGTTCTATAAAAAAGGTATACAACTCTTATGCAACTATTTTATACTGTGCTAATATATGATTCATTATAAAACTAGTTTTTATTGTGTATTACGTGGTCACATCTAAGAAACAGAACAATAAAACATTTAATCATTTAGCCAGGTACAAGAGTATTTTATTTTTTACCGAACAATATTAGGAGCAAATTACATTTTAAGCGTGTCGTAAAATGAACCTAGAGGATGTGGATTGTTAAAAAGGAGACTTGACTCGACAATGAAAATGGCGGGTAGAGCCAGAAAGTACAACGAATATGTGTAATATAAAAAATGATTACTAGGGTTTGAAAAGTAGACAATTTTTTGCCGAAAATTCCTACTGGTGATTATATGTATTTGGCCAAAAAATTAAAGTATATACAAAAAAAATAAAAAAAAAAAATATAAATTTAAACAATAAAAAATAAAAATAAAATTTTCAAAAATTCTTGTTTTCATCTTAATTAAAACACTTTATTACTGTATGTGGGAATCTTATCACAAAATAGTTCTCAAAAATAACATTTTACAATGTATTTTGATGTTTTTAATTTTGCTTCATATAATGGCGGCCATAGGCCATACAAAAATTCTGCCTATGGAGTCTAAAAGGAGGAGGCGAATCGAACGCAAAAATTATGGGCCCAGTTTTTGAGATCTAAATGAAGTTCGAAAATCGCCGTTAGGGGCGCTTGTGATGATTGGGATACTAGAAATACACAGCTTCTTATGGCAAGAATAACTATTTTGTTATAAATTATAAGAGCCGCTAATATTTGGGCATATTTTTACCAGAGTTAGCTTTTAGAAACGTGGTTTTTCTAATTGAGCAACGTGCGTGGCTAAAATTGTGAATACAAAACCTTAACTTTGAGTTTGAAAAGTTAGTTAGGTTATATAAGATGCCTAATATATCCTTTCTCCTAAGTTGATACTATAAAAAATGTTTTATTATGTGGTTCTTTTAGTGCATACACGACCGAATAAACATATAAGCTGCTAAAATAAAACTTCCCTAGAACTGTTGTACAAAAAGATAGAAGTTCCAGCAACATATTTATCACCAGTTCAACCCTTGATTTGATGTAAACAGTAATTGTTTCTTGATGAGAAATGCGAATGAAATAGTTTATGGTGTGATTGTGTTAGTGTTTTATTAATAGTTTTGTTGATGCAGTTTAAAGGTTCATAGTTTTTCATTAAAAAACATTTGAAATTGACATGTTTACATGCAGTTTAGTGTGATACCATTTTAATAAACATTAAAATCTTACGAACTAGTGGTTTCATGGCGATTGACAGATTGAATAACGAAAATTAAGAGTATTTTATCAGGAATAACTTAATCATAAATGGAAACTGAAGACGAACGTTACCATTGCACCCTTTGATCGGTGTTATCTATTCCATAACTTTCTATAGCCGAAACTAGAGAGTGGGTATATTGAGCTGAAACGTTTCCTGTGTTCAATAGCGTTTTTTCTAGCGTTGAATTGTAAGTTTTAATGTCATTAGCAAAGCTTTGCAAATTGTCACTGTTTCGTAGACAATTAAATTCAAGATATATTATATTCAATGTCACCTAATAATTGTAAAGGTTTTTCTATTGATATTCACTTTATTAATATAAGGTAGGTTTTGTAAATAAAATATTAATGAATAAATAATGTACTCAGTTTATTTCAAAAGCACAAAAATACAGAGTTGTGAATATGTATATACGCTGACTTATTTCATCATATAAATATTTATTTAGCAATACACTACATTTTTAAGAATCTTTTGTTTCCATAATTAATTCCACTAAATTTACTAAATAAAATATACAATATATAAATTTAATATAATAATTTAGCACTTATACAAATATCTATATGTACTATGCCAAAAAATAAACAGGAAATACCATATTATATCAAGAACAAAAATTACAATTTAAAAAAAATGCATTCTAAAAAAATACTCTAGCTAATATACCTGCATATTAATTTAAAGAGTTTATTCATATTCATAAAAACTATCCTAAATGGTCGGCATACACAATCAAAAGTATCAACCACAATACAATAATTTTCAACTATTTCTATTATTCCTCAATGAAAAAGCGTCTTGCGATGGCTAGTCAAAAATCTAAATAATTTTATAATAAATTTACACCCGACATATGCAAACTATTTTTCAAATTTGTGAACATAGTAACTCTACTGTCTGTAACATCAACTGGCACATTAGTAATATCACGAAGAATTTCATTCTCATTCTCAAAGTTAGGTTCTGAGGTTTGATTTTCAACATGATTAATAGGCAGACCTTTTACTTTTTGAATTAGAAACTTCTTCTCAGTTGCTTCACTCCTTACACATGGTGGTTTCCTATTTCTTTTATTACTAGAGAAATATGAAGGCAGGTTAGGAAAAATTCTTGTAATTGAACCCTCCTTTAATAATGGTCTACACCGCTCAATTCTACTGATAGTTCCGTCAGTTAATTTGATCTCATAATGAGTCAAAATATCTTCATCTAGAAAATGTAGTTCACAAACAGCATCTTGCTGCTAAGTGTCTTGTCTGATCTTGGTATCGCCTTTTGCCACTGCTGTAGCAAGCTAAGATCCTAATAAAAGATATATAATTGTTAACAAAATAAAAAAAAAAACATTTTTCACTATTAAAGCTGTTAATTTATAAATACGATCTCGAAGTATAAATATTTAATATTCACTTTCAATAGCACTGTTCAAACTGTGGTTAATATAGGTACATGTCAACAGGTATTTTTAGCACCTAGTAAGTATTAAATTATTTTAATTTTATAACAAGGCCTCCTAGGTTATGTTACGCAAATGTTGATTTTAGGCTATATTTCCTATTAATTTGTTTATAATTTAATCTGTACACTGACAGTATATAATTTTAATGTTTTCTCTCTTAACATCTATCCATAATTTTTATAAATAAATAGTCATACTACTCTACATTAGAGCTCTTGAAAGGCTTTGGTTTCCCTTTCACCCTGCTCCTTTATTTGCCTGCTTTTATTGATCTGCCCAAAGCGTTTTCGGTACAACAAAGCAATTTCTTACCACGACCATTGTACCAAGGCAATTCAGTAAATTAACTATAAATTCTATTAAAAACACAATTAAATCGTATACTAACAATGAAAATGTAGTATACCAGTCGATCGCAGTGCCTCTGCTGTCAAACCGAGGAAGCCGCTTAAAAGTGGGGACAGAAATTTCAAATATGTCCATTGCCGATAAATCTCCTTTTTAAGCCCTCCATAATTCTTGCCTTAAACATGGCTGGTAGGAATTATAATGCAACTATTTTATCATAAATGAATCCCTTTAAATAAGTCTTTATGCAAAATAAAACAGGGATAAATAACATTCATCATTACGCAGAATTTCCAGACACTATAGAACTATTTTGGACATGTTGAGATTTGTGACAAATAGATGCCAAATCTCATTTGATTGGGCATTTACACCAACAAACATGATCAGATTTTAATGGATTCATGCACGCAATGCATTTCAGCGAGCGGCAACCTAAGAACTTGGAAAAACAACAATAAAAATACAACATTAATACAGTAAAACTTTACACCAACGTGCAATAATGTTGAAAGAATCAGACAACCCGCTGAGATATTTTGGTTTTTGGGAACCCAGGGTATTCTCGGGATTATTTGCTGTAATTTCGAAGAGTTTTTTCTTACACGCTCTTTATAACTACCACTGCGTTTGTTAACTTTTTCCAACTTTGTCCAGAATTCATAATAGCTGTGATTGATTATACCCGTACGTAGATATTACTTTTACAACAACAACAATAACAAAAAATAAATAACTCAGGATACCCATTTAAAACTTTAAAATGAGGTTTTATTATACATTACCAGTTTGATAATGCAGATATTACAGCGAATTTATTTTACACAATGTTCTTATCATATAAAGCTATAACGAAAGTTGTATACAGCATCGAAGTTTAACGCAATAAAACATTCTATCATACAACGTAATACAACCTTAATAAGACAAGTTTACAACTATTATATGATTTTGTGATCATTTCTTTATTATATGAATATTATAGAACTCTTACATGGTGGGTATAAGAGTCTAATAAAATTATATGTTTGTTATCATATAACATTGTCTTATTAAGTGTTATATCACACTAAAAGAAATTATCGTTTAATGCGTTAAAGGATACGTTGTAAAACCACTATTAGAAAATAGTTTAATATGACAACCTTTATTAAAAACAGAATGGTCGAAACCAAACGCTTAATAAAATCAAGCAGTCCTTAAGACAACGACTGTTATAAAATAATTAACTTTTTTTTTTTTTTTTTTTTTTTTTTTTAAAATTTTAATTTTTAGAGAAAATTTCAAAGAACAATTTCAAAACCGCTGCAAACAAATAATGATGGCTAAAGAACGAAAATTTACATATAAAAATTATGATAATAATCATACTAAGATACCGTTAATAGCTTTCACTTACCAGACCGTGCACAGGCCGAGAAAGATTTTAGGGAATTCCATCTGGTTATTACACCATTCTACAAACGCGTAAAGCAATAAAAACCTCTTAAAGTACTCTAATTTGGTATTTTATACAGTGTCTCTATCTCTTTCACTCTTTTATATCGAGATTGAAGAAGAAGAAGAAGTTTAGATGGCTAAGATGCGTAATAGTGGCATTGGAATGTTGTGAAAAAGTGGGTCAGATTTAACACTTATTTTTAAGAAGCATACCTTAGTAATGTCTATATTTCTGTAATACCGTCTGATCGAAAAAAACGGCGTCAAAGACGGTTGGGGAATGACAATCGATGGTAATTTTGTCGAGGGCAATCTCTAGACACGATTGAATCTCAGAGAACTTCATTCAAAAAATTAACACTAATTATAAAAAAAGATCAAAAAAGGAATTTCACTCCCAGACACACAAAATTATTATTTCGAACTTTGAAATCGTGTTTGAACATATTATTTTTACCCTATCATTACAAACTTTATAACACCTTTTAAAATATCATATTTTTTATTTTTTTAGGTGATACCATACGATAAAAAAAGGTTCAAAGATCTATTGGGAATGACAACGATGATAATTTTGGCGGAGGTCAAACCATAGACGTCAGTTACTTAGCCCGTACACTACTTTATTTTTAATTGACTTTACTGCCAGTTGGCCTTAAGAAGAATTTATTTGTCAAAATAACATTCCAAATAATAACAGTGGCAGCGCTTTGTAAAAGCAATATCAATTCACCTTACCGATATATAATTATCTAAACATTTTCTCTTAAATTGTTTATGCTGGAAAAGAAAGTGGAACGTTAAAAACCCCTCTTAGTTAAAATCATTGTTAATATTGATAAATACCACTAAATACCATGCAATTAAGACTAAGTAGCTCGTATGTTAAAATGACCGAAAACATTACAATCCATTTAACTATGGATGTTATGTAAAGATAACAGTCATTGGATAAAATCACCAAATTATTTGTACAAATAGTTATTTTTATACCGAAAAGATTAATCCACGATTTCGGGAGATACTGGCCAATTTTATCGTCGTGGCAAACAATATTTTTTCCATAGCCAGTTACGTTTTTAAAAATATCTAGAAATTATTTTTTTTTTTTTTTTTTTATAATAAAAAAATTGTACTGGGTTGGCGTTGTTTCTATGTAATTTTCTGACAAATAAATAAAGCTGTTCTTTAGCTTGTCAGTTTTGAAATAATATTTTAATTCTCTCTTCGTGTCGATTGCTGATTGAATTTCAGCCAGAAACGGCTCAAAAACGAAATAAGTAAATTACCAACAGATGTTCAGGCTGAGGCGACAAACGCCATATCCTAACTACTTCCATTTAAATCCCGAATAACTTATGAAAAGGAATACAAAAATTTTCAAAAATGGAAGCAATTAAAAAACGTGCGAGAAGAAATAAAGTTTTTAACCTTGTAACGTTTTAATAAAACGATACTATTGGCAACCCAACATACAGCCTACCGAATTAGTTGTGACTAATTTCGGATACTCTGTCGATCGTACTTGCCCTTGTCTGCGCAGAACTAGAGCATCTTCTTGACTATCGGAAGTCACCATTTTTGATTCAGATTTCGTGGCTTAAACATCGACATACTAATCTGAAGTCATCCGAGAAAGTTTAAACTTTTTAATTCTATTAACCTTTAGAATGTAGTCCTAATGGTTCCTGGCATTTGGGGAAGGAATCAATTTTAAGATTTCATGGGTATTTTGATGATTTTCTAAACGTGGTCACAAATTAACTACAACAGATGCGAAAGAACACCGAATTACGCGTTCAGGTTTCTGTGACCTTCAGAAAGAGTTCATAGACAATCCGCATCAATGTATAGTTTGGCTATTATTTGTTTGGTGAAAATAATCTGCACCAATATGTTATCGATGCATATAATCTCACAGTAATTTAATAGATTGTTCGTCATAATATATCAGTTCGTAGGAGATTAGGAAAAAAGATATTTATAATATAAAAATTAATTTATTTTAACAACATTTAATTAAAGATGACAAAATAGTTACATTTCTATTGGTTCTATCGGACTTTTTTCGACTATATAATCTTTATTTTTTGTAAACCTTTAATGCATAAAATATTAATCTAATAAATAATTTAATGGGTATAAATGAGAGGTAGAAATTTCACATGGGTGGTCAAATTCTATAGTTTTCATTAAGTATCAAAGAGCCTCTGAATGTTTTCTTCAGTGCAAAACTAATCGCAATTAATATAAATAATTTTTCCATTTCCAGTAACAAAATGAACAATTTTTCCACTTTCATGATCAAAGGCTTTTAAATGGGTAAATAATTTGGAGTTATCCAGAGATTCGGATTCTTTTGCAAATTTAGACAAATATCACATTGACGTATTTGAAGACCCTTTTAATGATGTAGTCAAACATAATTAAAGGCATTTTGAGTTGAAAACATTCAGAGTATTTGATATAATGAAACTATAGAATTTGACCACCCATGTGAGAAATTTCCTCTTTTACATCATTAAATGATTTATTAGATTGAAAATATTTGATATTAAAGTTTACAAATAAGATTTATATAGTCGAAAAAAGTCCGATAGAACCAAAAGAAAGGTACTATTTTTGTCACATTTTTTAATTAAATTTTGTTAACAAACACTTTTTATACCATAAATATCTTTTTTTCCTTATAAATAAACACATTTGTATCCCATTTTAAATAAGATATTAAATTACTTCAAAACTTAAATAACATGTTGTGAAATAACATACATTTAATATGCATATATGTATATGTATATCTCGACAAATTGTATATAAAATATTATTATCTTACTCCTTATTCTACTATGCCTAAAGAATTACAAAACACCATCAAATACTACTATTCTCTCAGAAAGATGGGTGATGCAAATAAACAGAACCATTACCTTTAGATGAAATTTGAAGCCAAAGACAGCAATATTAGACTATTTTAGTGCTTCCTTTGTAATTGTCACTTTTCAGACGCGATGTCTGGTTTCTATTTACTTAAGAAATGATCATGTTTGTCCCTTTGCAAAACTACCTTGAACAATATTATACAAAATAGGTAGTAGGTAATGCCCGTTGATTTTCGGAGAGGGCATTCTCAAAAAAGCACGGTCACAGAAGGGACTGGGGACATTCATAAAAATTCTTCATAGACGTAATACTGCTAAATTTATATTTTGTATTAAAAGTTTAAAATAAAAAGTAATAATAACTTTTTTTTTTTTTATTTTTGTAATAAAAAGAATAACATTCTAAATAAGTGGTGATGAGTCAAATAGAACTAAGCAAATATTTTGCAGAAGCACTATAAAGACAGACGACGGTGATCCAATCCAGGATCACGAGACAGGGAGTAGAAGTGGTAAAACTACTTGTTTTCCGAAGGTAGTGCTAGACGCAGCGTGTTCACCAGTTTTGGAAGAAGATAGAGGCAACGGGCAGTTCTTGAAGGTGCACCAAGAAGCAGCAAGAAGCCTGACACGAGACGTAGACATTGTGGACACTGAAGGAGCGCCAGACGCAGCAGCAAGTCTCCAGGGAAGCTTTTATTTTCACCTTATAAAACTTCAATAAAAAAACACATTTATTTATAATAATTACTACATCCTAGCAGTAGTCCACCAGAATACAATATAACCACTTACGACTTGAACCCTGGAATACACTTTGAGCACCTGGGCGAACTAAGGTTTTTAATAACAAATGGAAAATAGTAACTTTTGTAGAATTAGAAAATATTAGTAATAGTTATTATCATTGAAGAATGCAAGTATACTACAGATTTATGTAATAATGAGAATGCTCAATATCACTATTATATTTGTCAGTTATTTTTGAAAAGTTCTAAATATTGAATTTTCGAAATGAAAAGAACTAGAAGTCTTACACGAATTGATCGGTCATAGTCATTTATCAGAAAGTAGACAAAAACGAGGTTGGTTCAATATTGTAGGAAAAGCAACTAAAGTTTTATTCGGCGTTTTAGATGAAGAAGATGCTAAATACTATAATGATACCACAAATGAATGAGTTCACATAGTAAAGATTTATTAATAAAAAAAAGAACAAACAAAAATTGTTCAATCAACAATAATTAATTTCAATAATACTATTGAAACTTTAGATTTTAACGAAAATTTATTAAAAAACAATATAAAAAGATTAGCGATGAATTAAGAAAAGTCAAAGAAAATTTTCATTTTCTATATATAAAAACCGACATAGAAGAACACGTCACTATTTTTAAATATGATGCTAAATCAATTACAATTAGAAATCATGACGATTACGAATGCTATTTTAGTAGCAAGAAAGGGAGTTTTACACCTCTCAATATTAACGCCATTAAGGTTAATTAACGAATTAAAAGATGTGTCCGAATCTCAACCTCATGGATTAGAATTTCCTGTACCATTAGATCCGCTTAATGCAAATCTCATTCTAAATGTTATCGAGTTGTAAGTTTATTTTGAAAACAAACGATTAATATATATTATAAACATCCCTTTAATTGAAAAACAATTTATTCTATATTTATAAAATATCACCCTTTCCAAAATTAATGTCAAATAACCAGTTTATATTAATTCAACCCTCATCTAAATATATAGCAATTGACGAAAGCAAACAGCAGTTTATTACACTGTCGGAAATAGAATTTAATACTGTTTAAAAATTATAGAAAATAATTTATTTTGCAAGCACAAACCAGTTTTGCTCATTTCATAGATAATTGCGAGCAATTATTGTAATTCACAAATATCATACCTGATATCTGTGACAAATGTATAATTCAGTCAGATAGAGCAACTTTTATTCAACTACAAACCAGTAACACTTGGTTATTTGCAGTTCCTCATCCAGAAACTCTTAAGATATCATGTAATAATAAAAAAATCACGTAGATGTAATACTAAAAAATTGCGGTAGTGTCACTATAGGTAAACAATGTAAAGCTTATAGCGCATCATCAATGCTAATCCCTCATGGAAATACAGTCCAGTCCAATATTTCAAGTGATTTTTATTCCACCATTCAACATTAGTGATAATTGTTATGAAAGGATAAAGAAGAAAAATAAACATTAGTGAAATATTTCTCAACGAACATTATAGAAATTAACAAAGCACATCCCCGAACTTAATGTATCGAGCCATAAGCTAGAAGAAGAAAGTTAGGTGATGAAATTTAAAAAAGGAAAACTGTAAACACCATACATTTCAGCATCTGTAATTGCTTATATCTTAGCTCTTCTTGCTATTATTTTTATTATTTATAAATTGTATACAAAATGAACTAACAAGACAGCCTGTTGCGGAATTATTCCAAACTTTTGCATTAGAGTTAATCAGTCTGTTGAACCATCTTCTAGAAATAGTGATAGTTATGTTGCTCATTATAATCGTAATATTAGCCAAAACTCTGAAAATGTAGGTAACCATGAAAACTCCGAAGAAGAGAATGTTAATTTACAGTCGCCCTCGCGCAGACCCATTAGGTATGTACCATCAAGGCAACCATTAAAAAGAAAATAATTTCCGCATTGGATACATTTTTAAATCTGCAATAGTTATAAAAAATGTAGCGGTTAGAATGTTGCTATAATTAGTAGTTAAGACTTGTATAATAATTTTTATATATGTACTTTTATTCATTTCCATCTGATATAATTATTCAATTATATAAACATTTGTTTTAGGGATATTATGACCACTTCTTTTCAATTTCTATGAAATTTCATTATATGGGAGGTGTTAGAACATACATTTAATATGGTTATATGTATACGTATATCCGGACAAATTGTATAAAATATTATTTTTACCCTTATTCCTACGGCTATGCCTAAAAGAATTTGAAGGTACGAAAAATACCATCAACATTATTATTCTTCTCAGAAAGATGGTTGATGCAAATAAACAGAACCATTAACTTAAGATGAAATTTGGAAGAAATAGTCATAAATAGTTGCATCATTTTTTAGTTTTCCTTTGTAATTCGTTTACATTCAGACGCGATGTCTGGTTTCTATTTACTTAAGAAATGGTCATGTTTGTCCCTTGCAAACCTACCTGAAAATATTATTAAAGAAATAGGTACGCCCGTGGATTTTCGGAGAGGGCAATCTCATAAAAGCACGGTCACAGAAGGGACTGGGGACATCTCATAAAAAATATAGACGTAATACCGCAATTTATATTTTGTATTAAAAGTTTAAAAAATAAAAAGTAATAACAACTTAGTAAGAATTTCAATTAAAAAAAAATTAAAGAATAACATTCCCAACAAGTGGTGATACGAGTCAAATAGAGAACTACAACATTTGGTGGCAGCGACTACAAGATTGGTGACGACGGTGGTCCAATCCAGGATCACGACAAACAGTTCAAAAGTTCAACAAAAATCCTACATCCGTTTTTAAAAAGAAACATATAACCACGCACTATGTCATTCCAGCAAGCGAATACGACACAGCATAGGTTTCCGGACTAAACGACTGGTGTATTTACACCACTCAATAGGCGTGTGGGGTTTGCCGAGCGGTTTCCGATGCAGTCACTTTCAGACCATTATATGGTAATTTGTGACGGTTTTGGTTGTCCTGTCATGAGTTTAATTTCTGAGTAAACCCTCGAAGCATCGTGAGGTACGAGAGTCTGTATCTATGATCCATGTTTGATTTCCACATGGCTGGTGGCACTGTAAGGGGCTGTTCGAGACTGTGATAGATTGGGAATGAGCTCCCACACCTAACGTCCACACACCATCCTGAAGGATGAGCCAAAGCCTGGAATTGCACCTGATAATCAGGCCAGATTTCATTTTTTTGTTAAATCATTTCAAATCTATTTACGTACTGTTGACGAATTACCTAATTAATTATGTAATTATTGATATCATTTTTGGATTTCATTATTAAAATATAGCTTTCTAATTTTAAATATACAAATTTTTATATATTTTAATATCTTGTCAAGTATTTTGTGATGGTCTCACTTGTGTGTGTGACATATTTATTTAATTAACTTTGAGTGATTACGGAATTATGCATACAACAAGGTTCACAGAACTGCGTTACTTTGGGTACCCATTTAATTTTATTTTGCGTAATTTAATATTAATATGTCAATGATTTTTAATCAACAAAACAAGGATAAAGTATTTTTTATCATACATTTAAATGTTGGATCTACTTATTTTCATATTAATTCATTTTAAAACCTCTATTTTATTGCTGGTTGTATTCAGTTGCAGTTAATTACAGTATTTTTAAAATTTTTAATTATAAATAAACTTGCCAGGTAAAGAGATCTATTATTTCTAAGTGAATGTCCTGGCGCCCAATAATCATTGTTTTATTGATTAACTATGACACCTAATAAAAACGTCCTAGCCGATTGCCTTCGCAGTAAAGATGAAAAGCTGCCGTTTGCGTTGTGTCAAGAAAACGTTACAACCTATCTTCGCTGTTAAAGTATCATTTAATCTACTTTTGCGGTTAAAGTACTATTTTATCTACTACTTTTGATAGATATAAGGCAATTTTAACAGTTACTATGGAAAAAAAAATATTTTATTATTGTTTCAACTAAATGCTCACTTTGGAGATAAATACTGAAGTAAATGATTACATGTTGTAGACTTGAGTGTTGATTTAATATTTCTCTATGATGTCTTTTGTCTTTATATAACTTATATCCGAGAAAACTACAGAAACTAAAAAAACGTTGAAACATTGGTTCCCGATAGATCACCGATCGAGTTAAGCGAATTTAGAGGATCCGAGAGGATGGATGGGTGAACGTAAGGAAACTCGGTCATGCTGTTGCCACGACAAGAGTGTGAAATCTATTGACCACAATGCTCATTCTCTCATGAGTAAGAGTGGATTTAGCAAAAGCAAAAACACCCCTCTTTAACAAATTCCGAAATAAAATATTCTGCTGTAGAACACTAGATATATTTTTCTAGTGTTTTTGTTTAATATGGTTTCAGTGCAGCCAATCAGGGCCAATAAAAGAACAATTATAAATAATTACATAACTCAATAAGAAACAAACACTTTCTGTATGTTTTTAATGCTACAGAGGTACAGAAAACAAGATGAAACTTGCTCTAGCTCATATTTCAATTCAACAGTATCAAGTGATACAGTACCTATATAGTTTGAACTTGGTTTATCTTGTAAGTTATAGAGAACAAGTATAAGGGGATAGCATCAAAAACAAAGGAAAAACATTTCTGATTCAATTTCATGTGTTCATGCAGTCTGGCATCAAAAACAAAAGATGGAGAATGATGAACGTCCATTCCTTATATAAAACTTGATCTTGCCCGTATTTTATCTCAACTTACAGGTACAAAACCGAGTGAGACGGAAGATAATTATACATTATAATGAAGCTTCTGATGATAATTACCTTTAGTAAAATTAAATTGAATTCCAAAAATATCTGGTTTCTCCTGGTGGCTATCGCTGAATAAATGTTAGTTTTTGCAGACTACATGTCTGTTACTTGGTACGAACAAACACAAATCAAGTAAAACACTACTGTGTTGACACTATAGCACTAATTCAACATGCGAGTACGGAATGTTTTCGAGCGTTTACGACACTGCGGTAGCGAGAACACTAAAAAGAACCGTTTTTTCGGTTGCAGCGTACTAAAGATCGGGTAAACTAAGGAAATTGACACCCACACGCGGCCGTTTCACTTTTTATTACTTAACACTATTTTAATGCGCGTTTTGTAGACTTAAAGACGACTTTAATAACAATAACAACAACTGGTAGGATATAATCTCGCGACGTCGACTGCTAGCTAGCAGTAGTAGTGGTTCTGCTGCTTGCGGAATCTGCTGGTGTCGGTTCTGCGTGGTGGTACCTACGGACGACGTACCACATTCTCTTCTCGGTCGTGGCACGTCAAACCAGGTGGATATTACCCGTTTGAAGGATAAAACTGAAACTCGAACGACAGGTGGACGATGGTGTGGTTGGGTCGCGTCTTTCTGTAGCAGGTTGGAGATCGATTCGCCATCGGCAGCAGGAGAAACCATGCGGACGGTGTGTTGCAGGAATCGATATCGATACAGAGAGCGCGACTCTTAGGCGATCTCTTACGATAAGGGTAGTTTTAATTCTCTTGGACTTTGGATTAATATTTTTTTCAAGGGTGTTAAAACTCATACTGTTTTTTCATCTTTAAGACAAAATAAGCAGGACAACCGCTGTCTCTCCCTCATTCTCCCTCAAAACTATTAATATTTGAGGTCGTACCAAGACATATTCTAAAATTCTACATACGACAAGTATCGTTTCGATTTCTTTGGAATTTAATTAATATTTTTTTCGAGGGTGTTAAAACTTATATTGTTTTTTCATCTTTAAGACAAAATAAGCAGGACTACCGCTGTCTCTCCCTCACTCTCCCTCAAAACTAATAACATTTAAACTCAAACTAAGACATATTCTGATAGAATATAAAAATTCTCTCATACGACAAGGGCAGTTTCGATTCCCTTTGACTTTATTAATATTTTTTCAAGGGTGTTAAAACTCATACTGTTTTTTCATCTTTAAGACAAAATAAGCAGGACAACCGCTGTCTCTCCCTCATTCTCCCTCAAAACTATTAATATTTGAGGTCGTACCAAGACATATTCTAATAGAATATGTACCCTATGCATACGACAAGTATCGTTTCGATTTCTTTGAATTTAATTAATATTTTTCGAGGGTGTCGTTTTTTTCGTGTTTTCGAGTGTTAAAACTCATACTGCCTTTTCATCTTTAAGACCAAATAAGCAGGACAACCGCTGCCTCTCCCAGGCTCTCCCTCAAAAATATTATCTTCAGGTCGTACCAAATATATATTCTAGCAATACGTAACCGAACGAAGCACGTGA
>NW_022147001.1:40612-46410 GCF_002938485.1 Sitophilus oryzae
GTTACGTATTGCTGTCTCGCATTACCTCTCTTGGTAAACTAATTTTCTCTGTGCTGTCCGATTAAATTAATATCTCCGGAAACCAAAGTTCCAAGAAATGTCGTAATATATCTGCAAATTCATATACCCACCTTAGTAGATATGGCAAGCATTTTTTAAACCTTGTCTCAAATAGTTTCTGAAAATAAAATTATTTTTTAAAAGGTCCGATTAAATTTGGTCTCCTGAAACTAAAGTTCCAAAAATTTTTTTTTTTTTTATATTATATATTTTACCCAATTAGTAGTTTAAAAAGCATTTTGGTAAACTCCTATATCTAACAGTTTCTGAAAATTAAAATTAATTTTTAAAAAGGTCCGATTAAATTTTATATCTCCGAAACTAAAGTTCCAAAAATCTCGTATTTCTAGAAATTCATTTACCCACTAGTAGATATAAAGCTACTTTTGGTAAACTCTGTCTCAAATAGTTTCCTGAAAAATAAAATTAATTTTATTAAAAGGTCCGATTAAATTAATATCTCCGAAACTAAAGTTCCAAAAAATGTCGTAATATATCTACAAATCTACTTACCCACTAGTAGATATAAAAGCATTTTTGTAAACCTTGTCTCAAATAGTTTCTGAAAATAAAATAATTTTTTTAAAGGTCCGATTAAATGAGTATCTCCTGAAACCAAAGTTCCAAAATGCGTAATATATCTAGGGAAATTCATTTACCCAATTAGTAGTTATAAAAGTATTTTGTAAACTCTATATCTAATAGTTTTGAAAATAAAATTAATTTTTTTAAAAAGGTCCGACACACTTATATCTCCTCGAAACTAAAGTTCAAAAAATTCGTAATATCAAAGAATATTTTTTTTTAGAAACTATTTGATATAAAAAGCATTTTGGTAAACTCTGCCTCAAATAGTTTCTGAAAATAAAATTGCCCCACAAAAGGTCCGATTAAATTAATATCTCCGAAACCAAAGTCCAAGAAACATATATCTACAAATTCATTTACCCACTAGTGAGATAAGTTACTTTGTAAACTTGTCTCCACAATGGAAATAAAATAATTTTTTTTTAAAAAGATCCGATTAAATTCTATATCTCCGAAACTAAAAGTCCCAAAAATTAAAATATATCTAGGAAAATCCTTATCCACTCCACTGGTGTGATATAAGAAAAAAGCATTTTCTGGTAAACTCTGTCTCAAATAGTTTCTTGAAAATAAAATTATTTTTTTAAAAAGGTCCGATTAAATCTTTTATATCTCCGAAAAACTAAAGTTCCAAAAATTCGTAATATATCTAGAAATTCATTTACCCACTAGTAGTTATAAAAAGCATCTTTTGTAAACTCTATATCTAACAGTTTCTGAAAACAAAATTAATTTTTAAAGGTCCGATTAAATTTATATCTCCGAAACTAAAAGTTCCAAAATTCAAAATATATCTTAAAACCATTCTTACCCAATTTAGTAGTTATAAAAAGCATTTTGGTAAACTCTGTCTCTAATAATTTCTGAAAATAAAATTAATTTCTCTTAAAAGGTCCGATTAAAATTAATACCCCTTGAAAACTAAAGTTCCACAAAAAAATTGTAATACTAATTTATTTATAGAAAAAAAAATAGTAGATATAAAAAAGCATTTTGGTAAACTCTGTCTCAAATAGTTTCTGAAAAATAAAATTATTTTTTTTTTAAAAAGGTCCGATTAAATTTGCATTCCTGAAACTAAAGTTCCAAAAAATGCGTAATATATCTAGAAATTCATTTACCCACTAGTGGTTATAAAAAAAATAAAAAGCATTTTTGTAAACTCTATATTCATTAGTTTCTAAAATTAACTTTGAAAATATCTTGGTTTAGTGCTTTATTTTAATCTACTTTTATTTTCACAAATAAGAATATCGTTTTTTTTACATATTTATACCATATGATCGAAAAAAAACGACATCAAAGACGGCTGGAGAATGGTAATTGATGATAATTTTGTCGAGGTCAATCTCTATAGACATCATTTTTCAAATCACCATTACTAATTATAGAAATATTAAAAACGATATTACGTTTCCCGATATACAAATACCATATGATCGAAAAAAAAAAACGGCGTCCAGTTAGCTTGGAAATAACTATCAATAACATTTCCCATAGTGATCTTCATTTCATAGCCATCGCTGACGCCGTTTGTTTTTCGATCATTTCGTGTATTTTCCAAAAATTATTTTTTCTCTAACTTTAAATTACACCATTTAAAAATCATTTTTGACTCAATACAAAAATAAATTACAACCAAGTATATGACGTCTATAATAGGGCTTGACCTCGTCAAAATTATCATCGATGGTACAAGAAAAACACAAACATCGATACATTTTTATTTCAATAAATGTATAAAAAACTCACTGGTACTTATTTTTATATCACTCAATCTCAACAAAATTATTTATATTTATATCTTATAATATTTTTAACATAAAATAAATTAAACTAAACATTCCTATTGACATAATCAACGTCATACTTTGGCACTTCTATCTCGTCTTTTTTCGTAAATCAACTCCACAATCCAGAGCGTCACGCATAAAAGTGACAACACTGTAGATGCATGTAATGCATAAAAATACGAACCAGTCTTATCGTGAATCACACCTACAACACAAAAAAATAAAATCACGCTAAATATAATATAATAAACAGGAAAATCATCAAAAATTATGTGTCATTAAAATCCTGAATGATCGAAAAAAAAACGGTGTCATAGTAGCCTTTGAAATATCAATCCATAACATTTTCCAGGTCAACCATTCCATTAACACCTAAAAATCTTATAACACCCTGTATCTTTAAAACTAGACATTTTTGGAGTCATGTTTATAGGAACTGTTTTCCAACTTTTTTTGATCAGAGTTCAATTTAACCGTGCATTTTGTGAATCCCTGTATAATAAAAAAAATACCAAAAAAAATGTGCAATTAAGAAACTATATGGCCGAAAAAAAAACGGCATCATAGCAGCCTTTGAAATATCAATCCATAAAATTTTCCAAGTCAAATCTCAAGGGGCGATTTCTTATCAAAAATCGTTATTAACACCTAAAAAGTTTAATACCCTGTATCTTTAAAACTAGGCATTTTTGGAGCGATGTATATAGGAACTTTGTTTCAAATTCTTCCTGAAATTTGACCGTGCATTTTGAGAATATCCTGTATAATAAGAAAAAAAATCATCAAAAAAAATGTGCCATTAAAATACTATACGATAAAAAAACGGTGTCATAGTAGCCTTTGAAATATCAATCCAATTTTCCAAGCCAAATTTAAAGTGGTGATTTCTCAACACCTAAAAATGTTAACACCCTGTATACTTAAAACTAGACAACGGCGCCATGTTTATAGGAACTTTTTTCCAATTTTTTTTGATGAGGAATTACCTTCTGAAATTTGACCGTTCATTTTGTGAATACACTCTACTAAAAAAAGAAATTCATCAAAAAACATGTGCCATTAAAATACTGTATGGTCGAGAAAAAAACGGCATCATAGTAGCCTTTGAAATATCAATCCATAAAATTTTCAAGCCAAATCTCAAGGGGGCGATTTCTTATCAAAATCGTTATTAACACCCTAAAAAGTTTAATACCTGTATCTTTAAAACTAGGCATTTTTGGGCGATGTTTATAGGAACTTGTTCCAAATTCTTCCTGAAATTTGACCGTGCATTTTGAGAATATCCTGTATAATAAGAAAAAATTCATCAAAAAATGTACCATTAAAATACTATACGATAAAAAAACGGCATCATAGTAGCCTTTGAAATATCAATCCAATTTTCAAGACAAATTTAAAGTGGTGATTTCCTCAGCATCTAAAAATGTTAACACCCTGTATACTTAAAACTAGGCAACGGAGCCATGTTTATAGAACTTTAATTTTTTTTTGATGGGAGTACGCTTCTGAAATTTGACCGTTCATTGTGAATACACTGTATACTAAAAAAGAAATTCTTCAAACATGTGCCATTAAAATACTGTATGGTCGAAAAAAAACGGCATCATAGTAGCCTTTGAAATATCAATCCATAAAATTTTCAAGCCAAATCTCAAGGGGCGATTTCTTATCAAAAATCGTTGTTAAACACCTAAAAGTTTAATACCCTGTATCTTTAAAACTAGGCATTTTGGAGCGATGTTTATAGGAACTTTGTTCCAAATTCTTCCTGAAATTTGACCATGCATTTTGAGAATATCCTGTATAATAAGAAAAAAATTCATCAAAAAATGTACCATTAAAATACTATACGATAAAAAAACGGCATCATAGTAGCCTTTGAAATATCAATCAATTTTCAAGACAAATTTAAAGTGGTGATTTCTCAATCTAAAAATGTTAACACCCTGTATGCCAAAACTAGGCAACAAGGAGCCATGTTTATAGAACTTTCCAATTTTTTTGATGGGGAGTACAGCTTCTGAAATTTGACCGTTCATTTAATGAATACACTGTATACTAAAAAAAGAAATTCATCAAAAAAACATGTGCCATTAAAAATACTGTATGGTCGAAAAAAACGGCATCATAGTAGCCTTTGAAATATCAATCCATAAAATTTTTCAAAGCCAAATCTCAAGGGGGCGATTTCTTATCAAAAATCGTTATTAACACTAAAAGTTTAATACCCTATCTTTTAAAACTAGGCATTTTTGGAGCCATGTATATAGGAACTTTGTTCCAAATTCTTCCTGAAATTTGACCGTGCATTTTGAGAATATCCTGTATAATAAGAAAAAAAATCATCAAAAAAAATGTGCCATTAAAATACTATACGATAAAAAAAACGGTGTCATAGTAGCCTTTGAAATATCAATCCAATTTTCCAAGCCAAATTTAAAGTGGTGATTTCTCAACACCTGAAAATTTTAACATCCTGTATACTTAAAACTAGGCAACGGAGCCATGTTTATAGGAACTTTTTACCAACTTTTTTTGATCAGGGTTCAATTTAACCGTGCATTTTGTGAATACCCTGTATAATAAAAAAAAACAGCAAACATGTGCCATTAAGAAACTGTATGGCCGAAAAAAAAACGGCATCATAGCAGCCTTTGAAATATCAATCCATAAAATTTTCCAAGCCAAATCTCAAGGGGCGATTTCTTATCAAAAATCGTTATTAACACCTAAAAAGTTTAATACCCTGTATCTTTAAAACTAGGCATTTTTAGAGCCATGTATATAGGAACTTTGTTCCAAATTTTTCCTGAAATTTGACCGTGCATTTTGAGAATACCCTGTATAATAAGAAAAAAAATCATCAAAAAAAATGTGCCATTAAAATACTATACGATAAAAAAACGGTGTCACAGTAGCCTTTGAAATATCAATCCAATTTTCCAAGCCAAATTTAAAGTGGTGATTTCTCAACACCTGAAAATTTTAACACCCTGTATACTTAAAACTAGGCAACGGAGCCATGTTTATAGGAACTTTTTTTCAATTTTTTTTGATGAGGAATTATCTCCTGAAATTTGACCGTTCATTTTGTGAATACCCTGTATAATAAAAAAGAAATTCATCAAAAAACATGTGCCATTAAAATACTGTATGGTCGAGAAAAAAAACGGTGTCATAGTAACCTTCGAAAAAAAAATCAATCATTTTTATTCAGCCACTTAAAACTTTATCTATGCTTACCTATTATAGGTCCTATAACTAAGGAAATGCCACCAGTAAATAGCATATTTATCCCATTTGCGCCCGGAATTTTTTCCAGAGCCACGAATTTCGGGATTATTACTGACTGAA
>NW_022147002.1:0-3472 GCF_002938485.1 Sitophilus oryzae
CTTAGATCAGCAGACCTTCTTCAGTAGCTATTGTGTTTGACGTTAACATCCTTTCTCACAATATTTACAGCACCGTTGTGGGTGGCAACGTCTAAATGATTTGTAGACATCGAGGTAGACATTTTCAGTCATTATTTCAGCATTAGATTGACAGCCGCATATTACTTAACTTATTAAGTTTATAGTTTCGGCTTACAGCGCCTTTCCAGTAAGTATTTCTCATATGATTTTAACATCGGCCGCTTGATAAGGAATACTACAACAAGGAGATATTAAATAATTTTCGTAAGAAAGAAATGTCGATGTCAGAATTTGATTTGCAATTTCTACTCTTGTTCATCTTAGTTGTACAACCGGTGTGATACAATCAATTTTGACACGTCTATACACGCTTGTTGACCGACACTGTATTCAATTCACAAATTTCAATTCAGTTATCTTTTCACTGCAAGATGATGGTGCCGGCTGTTAAGTGTTTTGAAAGTTTAGAAAAGGTTAGATGAGTGATATGCCTAGAGATTTTATTTATTTTTTGTTATTTGTACAATGGTAAAAAATAAAAATGTATGAAATTTGATAATGAAAAAATTTGGATGATTTCTATGTCAAATTCTATTTTCTATTTTCTGCCCAATTTTTCTCTACAGACCTCCGTAAGTTACTCGCAAATATCTTCAACATGGATCCTTAAAATCAAAGTTGACATTTCGAAATTATTCAGCTTAGTTAAAAAGTTTTCGCTTCTTATTCAATTTGATTTTTCAATTTTAATTAAGATAATCAAATTATTTCAATAAAATTCTATCGTATTTATTTTTAGCAAAATAAAACACTAGTTCACCACAGTACACCAAAACACTGTAATAATAATAATAAGCAACGCTTTATTGTACAAAAAGCCCAAATAGCTTCATCGACAAAGCCTTTACAAAAGCACAAAAAATATACAAATAATAAAAAATATCATACAATACAAATCATACAATTAAAAATATAATTTATTTCTTCAATATTAAACAAACACATAGACTATGTGTTTGTTTAATATTGAATAGATGTATTAGTAGGTGCTGTGTTAAAATGTAAATATATAAGTTGTTTTTGTGACGTCCAAGTTTATAATAGCATGTTTTGATAAAGATCTAATATAGGTTGAAACGTAAACTTTGATGATGTGTTTCACTACAAAACAAAAAAATAAACAAATTTATATACGGGCCATAACCCCAAGAACCAATTTTCAAAAAATAAATCCACTTCTACATAGTTTCTAATGTTCTATATGCTCGAAAGGATTACCACCCTCCCTAATGCACATATTTTTTTACATATCCTTTCCACATCATCTTATCCGAATGTATTTTGTACCCTCTGTTGTAAATATTGAGGTGTATTGATTTCACTTTTGCAAATGGCGTCAAGTTATGCCCTCCAAAGAAAATATGCCTTGGCGATAGGTCTAGGAGCCTTGCTGTCCATTATACTATTCGACCATTACCAATCCATCTTCCGGGGAAACGATTTGATTGTTTATATTATATTTATTTTATAATAGTTTTTATTATTTTACAGTATTTGATTTTTCGTATTCGTAAGAAGATTTTCTTTTCGAATATACACGAAACGATTCAAAATTTTCTGCATTTTTATTTGACCTTATTTTTGCCATTTTTATGATTTTTACTCCCCATACATAATATTTTCCTTTGCTTTATCCTTTCTACCGTATGATCGAGAAAACACGGCGTCAGCGATGGCTATGCAATGAAGATCATTGTCATTTTATATGTAATTTTATAGGGGAAGCCGACTTTTTTTCGATCACATGGTACTTTCTAATACCAATCATCAACTTACAAATTCATTAATAATCTGTTATCTTCAAAAGTTGCTCTTAGACGTATTATCGCGCCTTAGATCAGCAGACCTTCTTCAGTAGCTATTGTATTTGACGTTAACATCCTTTCTCACAATATTTACAGCACCGTTGTGGGTGGCAACGTCTAAATGATTTGTAGACATCGAGGTAGACATTTTCAGTCATTATTTCAGTATTAGATTGACAGCCGCATATTACTTAACTTATTAAGTTAATAGTTTCGACTTACAGCGCCTTTCCAGTAAGTATTTCTAATATGATTTTAACATCGGCCGCTTGATAAGGAATAATACAACAAGGAGTATTAATAATTATCGTAAGAAAGAAACGTCGATGTCAGAATTTGAATTACAATTTCTACTCTTGTTCATCTTAGTTGTACAACCGGTGTGATGCAATCAATTTTGACACGTGTATACACGCTTGTTGACCGACACTGTATTCAATTCACAAATTTCAATTCGAGTTATTTTTTCACTGCAAGATGATGGTGCCGGCTGTTAAGTGTTTTGAAAGTTTAGAAAAGGTTAGATGAGTGATATGCCTAGGGATTTTATTTATTTTTTGTTATTTGTACATACAATGGTACAAAAATGAAAATGTATGAAATTTGATAATGAAAAAATTTGGATGATTTCTATGTCAAATTCTATGTTATATTTTCTGCCCAATTTTTCTCTACAGACCTCCGTAAATTACTCGCAAATATCTTCAACATGGATCCTTAAAATCAAAGTTGACATTTCGAAATTATTCAGCTTTGTTAAAAAGTTTTCGCTTTTTATTCAATTTGATTTTTCAATTTTAATTAAGATAATCAAATTATTTCAACAAAATTCTACCGTATTTATTTTTAGCAAAATAAAACACTAGTTTACCACAGTACACCAAAACACTGTAATAATAATAATAAACAACGCTTTATTGTACAAAAAGCCCAAATAGCTTCATCGACAAAGCATTTACAAAACAAACAAAAGCACAAAAAATATACAAATAATAAAAAATATCATACAATACAAATCATACAATTAAAAATATATTAAACAAACACATAGTCTATGTGTTTGTTTAATATTGAATAGATGTATTAGTAGGTGCTGTGTTAAAATGTAAATATATAAGTTGTTTTTGTGACGTCCAAGTTTATAATAGCATGTTTTGATAAAGATCTAATATAGGTTGAAACGTAAACTATGATGATGTGTTTCACTACAAAACAAAAAAATAAACAAATTTATATACGGACCATAGCCCCAAGAACCAATTTTCAAAAAATAAATCCACTTCTACATAGTTTCTAATGTTCTATATGCTCGAAAGGATTACCACCCTCCCTAATGCACATATTTTTTTTACATATCCTTTCCACATCATCTTATCCGAATGTATTTTGTACTCTCTGTTGTAAATATTGAGGTGTATTGATTTCACTTTAGCAAATGGCGTCAAGTTATGCCCTCCAAAGAAAATATGCCTTGGCGATAGGTCTAGGAGCCTTGCTGTCCATTATACTATTCGACCATTACCAATCCATCTTCCGGGGAAACGATTTGATTGTTTATATTATATTTATTTTATAATAGTTTTTAT